>NC_134485.1:150134383-150254383 GCF_040206685.1 Ascaphus truei | reverse complement strand
AATCTATAAGATAAAGGAGACTTTTGGTTTACATCCTTTGATCAAATAATGCCAAGCCTGAATATATATATATATATATATATATATATATTCCCCATTTATTGCTATCCCAAAGGGAGAAGCGCAGGGATTCACTTTCAGTTTTTCACTTACAGTCATGTGAAAAAGAAAGTACTGTACATCCTCTTTGAATTCCATGGTTTTACATACCAGGACATAATAACAATCATCTGCTCCTTAGCAGGTCTTAAAATTAGGTAAATACAACCTCAGATGAACAACAACACATGACATATTACACTGTGTCATGATTTATTTAACAAAAAGAAAGCCAAAATGGAGAAGCTATGTGTGAAAAACTAAGTACACCCTTACTGCTTCCATAGGAATTAAGATGCTAAGTAGCAGACAGGTGCTGCTAATCAAATGTCCTTGATTAATTGATCATCGGCAAGTGTGACCACTTCTATAAAAGCCAAAGTTTTAGCAGTTTGCTGGTCTGGAGCATTCAGGTGGGACAGACAGGACATGGACGTAGGGATACCCCAGCTAGAGCCACTCGGCAGCTACAGTAAGCAGCAAATTCAGCAGCGCCAAGAAGCAGTCACCTTGATCCATCCGGACCCGTCTTCAATACACCGCAAGAACACCCCCCCTCCTCCCCTCCCCACCCTCTGTGTCCTCCCCCCAGTCTTGTTAGTCTAGTATGTCTTGTTTGTCCTGTTTTGTTACCCCTTATGATATTTGTTTGATACAGTTTTTGTTAACGGCTGTTAAAAGTGGAAAATCTGTAAAGTACGCCTATGGGAGGTGAGTTTCTGTATACTTGATTTCCACAAATAAAAAATGAAAGTTGAAAAAAAAAAAAGTGGAAAACATTCATGACAGTTGCCAATCTTCCCAGGAGTGGACGTCCCAGCAAATTCACCCCAAGATCAGACCGTGCAATGCTCAGTGAAATTGCAAAAATAAACAAGCGTTACTCAGACTCTACAGGCCTCAGTTAGCATGTTAAATGTTAAAGTTCATGACAGTACAATTCGAAAAAGACTGAACAAATATGGTTTGTTTGGAAGGGTTGCCAGGAGAAAGCCTCTTCTCTCTAAAAAGAACATGACAGCATGGCCTAGGTTTTCAAAGTTACATCTGAACAAACCACAAGACTTCTGGAACAATGTCCTTTTGACAGACGAGACCAAATTGGAGATGTTTGGCCATAATGCACAGTGCCACGTTTGGCGAAAACCAAACACACCCTATCAGCACAAACACCTCATACCAACTGTCAAGCACGGTGATGGAGGGTGTATGATTTTGGGCTTGTTTTGTAGCCACAGGACCTGGGAACCTTGCAGTCATTGAGTCGCCCATGAACTCCTCTGTATACCAAAGTATTCTAGAGTCAAATGGGAGGCCATCTGTCCGACAGCTAAAGCTTGGCCATGCAACAGGACAATGATCCCAAGCACACCAGTAAATCTACAACAGAATGGCTGAAAAAGAAAAGAATCAAGGTGTTGCAATGGCCCAGTCAAAGTCCAGACCTCAACCCGATTGAAATGCTGTGGCTGGACCTTAAGAGAGCTGTGCATAAACAAATGCCCACAAACCTCAATGAACTGAAGCAATGTTGTAAAGAAGAGTGGGCCAAAATTCCTCCACAACGATGTGAGAGACTGATAAAGACATACAGAAAATGATTACTTCAAGGTATTGCTGCTAAAGGTGGTTCTACAAGCTATTGAATCATAAGGTATACTTAGTTTTTCACACATAGCTTCTTCATTTTGACTTTCTTTTTGTTAAATAAATCATGACACAGTGTAATATGTCATTTGTTGTTGTTCATCTGAGGTTGTATTTACCTAATTTTAAGACCTGCTAAGGAACAGATGATTGTTATTATGTCCTGGTATGTAAAACCATATAATTCAAAGAGGGTGTACTTTCTTTTTCACACAACTGTATGTGTGTGTGTGTGTATGTATGTGTATATATATATCTTGTATTTACTGACACACATATATAACAATAATATAAGGGTAATATGCAATACGCCCACAACCCTGAATGAGTACCCCAAAGTCTTCAGGGTGTAACCTGTAAACAAGCAAACCCACCCAAAGTGTAAGGTAGTGCTACTCCCCCTGTGATGTGAACCGTTTGTGCACTTGAGATACCGGCCTGGGTACACCAGGGGCAGCTTGCTGAGACAGGTCCCACGCAGCGGGGCCTATGACAGCAATCCCCTGTCACCTAATGATCCTGGCCTCCATGCGGTGCAAGCCCCAGCTGGTGTGTCTCACACAATGTCTCTGAACACTTGCAGCCTGCACCCAGGCAACAGGCCACCTTGTGGACATCCATCTACCAGCGCTGTAGTGCGGCGGTTGTACTTCGGTGGTGAGGGTCCCTATCTGGGGGCCTTCCCTACAATACTTAAGCTGTGTGGCTCAGGGCTTCTGGGGCCTAAGAGGCAGTATCTAGGTCTAGCCCAGGAAGCCACTTGCTCCCTGGACACTAACTACTCCTGCCCTGGCTCCCATGCGACTGACTCGCGGGCTCTCTGCCTACAGAGGTTATCCTGTTCGGGGTTGCAGACCTGCCTAAGACATGCAGATGAGCATACAGCTATATTTGCATATTTGCTTTCCTGTGGAGGGTTTTTGTCACTTTTTTTACTCACAGTAACTTAACTCAGTATTATGGTTTAGCCTATCCCATAGCCTCTCTTGCATTCCCAGTAAAATCAACCCCACACTGATGAGACCCATCAAGGTCGAAACAGCTGTCTGTGGGTGGTTTTCTGGGTATGCACCTTAACCCTGGCTGTGCTCAAAGCTGTGACCATGCAGCAAGCTTAAGCCTATAGGGAACCATGTTAAAAATGGTTATTGAGGCAAAAAGTGACACTGTGTGCTCATTTGCATGTCATTTCCCAGAATCCCTTGCTGCAGTGGAAGTGCTGTATGCTGGGTGATAATGGGGAAAGACGGGGTTGCAGACCTGCCTAAGACATGCAGATGAGCATACAGCTATATTTGCATATATATATATATATATATGTTATATGAAATTAAATGAATGAATTAGACAAAAAATATATGCAATTGTTGAATAAAAAACAAAATAAATAATGCACATCAATGTGTGTGACATGAACCAATGGGAGTAACTCAATGGGTAAAGTGCAGACTGATAATGTGTGAAACAGTTCTGTTAGTATTATTGTAAAGATTAATGTCCTTGTCCTTAAATACTAAAAAAGTTTATGTGACATGAACCAAATACTGGGTGTTGATCTCAAGGTGTTTACCCTTTAAATTCAGCAACCAACTTTAGCCAATCACTATGCGTTCCTCCTTCTCCTTCCGTGCACCCCAAAACTGGAACAACCTACCAGAGACTCTCATATCCACCACCAGCTTAAGTTCTTTCAAATCTAAGGCTGTCTCACACTTTAATCTAGTCTGTAACTGTTTCATACGCTCATAATATATATTTTCTTTAACTGTGCATGCAATGTCTTATATATAATGTATACCTTGTTCATTTATGTAACTGTATTTGTAACCATGTATTATTTTGTTTTACTCTGTGCCCAGGACATACTTGAAAACGAGAGGTAACTCTCAATGTATTACTTCCTGGTAAAATATTTTATAAATAAATAAATAAATGCTAATTACTTTATTAATAATAATTTTTAAATTAATCACATTAGGGTATAACGCACCTTGAGTATCCACCCCCAGTATCCCTGACGAAGCCATTGCTATTGGTGAAACGCGTAGGAGTTCCAGTGGGTTACGTTTGTGTTGGGTGGACACACACTTGTCTTGTGTGCCCCCTGATCGTAGCAGCCTGCTTTCAAGCTTGAACTATTAGGACGCAAGCCGTATTTCGTTTTCAACATCCCTGTGTAGTGCTATGCTCCAGCGTCATACCGGTTGAGACGTTGGAGACCGGCAGCCTGACGTCATTTCCTGTGAGCCCTGAGAGGAGGTAACCAGCATTAGCCAGCCGTAGAAGCAAGCAGCGTTGAAGCAAGGGAGCAAGCCGACTGAGGCAAACACCCCAGGAGACGTTCCCCAGCTGAACAGCAGAAACAACCCGGCATTTATTCGGCAAGCTGAGATTCATCCTTTATCCTCTCAAATATCACAGGCTTACTTGGAGGTTAACGTACAGACTACACCACTACATCTGACATATCGGCAACAGTCCTTCATCAAGCAGGCAAAACTTTCGTTTTTTTATTACAGTTCACTCATTTTTTTATTGTTATATTTGTACTGTGTGATTTTTTATTCTTCATTTTTGCAATATTTCCTAAATAACTATTTTCTTGCTAAACCATTGCGCCTTTTTTCTTTTTGATTAGATCATCAGAGCTCTGATGATCTAATACAGCTTGAAGTTTCTTTAACTCTCCATTAGCCTTGTGTGTGCTTCTTCTTTTCTACATTGTTTACCTGTAAAAAAATATTTATTTGTGTCCTATGAAAATTAATTTTTCTCTTTTATACCAGACCCCCTGAAATTCATGCTTAGCGGACACACTACAATTGTATCTGTATGACTAGTGATAACATCATAATGACTTTATAAGATGCGCAAAGAACAAAATAAAAATACAGAAACTGTACCTATTGATTTTAGCATCCACAAATAGTTCAATCCCAAAGGAGAATAGCTGATAAAAAAAATGTTAAAGCATTTGGTCACCATGGTTAACAATAGACAATTGAGAAAATACTGATCTGATTTATTTTTTTCCTGAAATGCATCAACTACCTAGATGTTTTCTGTTAAACATGTCACTACCATGAGTACACTTACATGTGTGTCCTAGATGGGACTGTCACTTTAACCCAGCATTTTTCAACAGGGGTTCAGTGCAATTTTCAGGTCATTTGAAAATTGCTCCAAACACAGAAGAATTTAGAATGCATCTGATCTGAGACAAGCTATTAGAGAGTGAACATGAAAACAAAAGAACACTTGTGTATACTAAGGTCTGCCTAGTGAGAACAGTTTATATAGGTGTATGTATAAAACACAACCTCTTGTGGAAAACAGGTTCAGAATATAATCACATGTGATTACATTATTTAACAAGCATAAATGGCCCAGCTAAAAAAATGAACATAAAAACATGAAAATAAAATTATATATACATATATAATAAAACCACTGATAGTCTCCCTCATATGCAATAAAGAAGTGAACACAGAACTTGATGTACAGTGATGGTGACAGTGTGGTGAAAGGTGTAGCTCTACCAGACCAATATTTATATTACTATAATAATAATGATATATAATACTATATAAGAGTCTCTGTACCAGTCTTGACCATATACACTGTCCACTTTTTCTAGGGGTGAAAAAAGTATAGGTGCTGCCCCAACTTCCAAGATAACCAATCCTAGTTAGATAGATTCTCCAAAACAAAAGAAATAGATATGGGGCACAGACATAGTGTAGAAATTTGTATATAAAGATAAAATTCAATAGTAAATTCAAAATTCACTCACAAAGATCATGTAAGCAATGTGTGGTCGCCTGTAGTCAGAGACCTCAGTCTCTTACTACCTTTGATAACAATCAGCTGCTACTTATCTCCGTTTCCTCTAGCGCTTAGGAACTGAATCGAAGGAGCCTTTATGTTGTTTAGAGGGCGATGAGGTACTTCTGTGAGCATTTGGCGACGACCGTTAGTCCACAGGGGTCGTTCCTTTGTTCCGTGAAGCTCCCCCGTGTCCTCCACCGGCATCCTTGTTGTCGCAGCAACCACCCGAATGTGACATTCGTATCCCAGAAGATGAAATTCCCTTGATGCGCAATGGTGTATTCAGAGCTCAGGGCTTTCTGCTGAATCTGCTTAAGGCTGCTACAGGACGTGACTCAAGTCCATATGTGCTGCTTCATCCAACGCGTTTCCTCCACTTTCATGTGGCTTCGTCCTCTAAACACCCTAAAGGCTCCAGCGGTTCAGTTTCTAAGAAGAGGAAACGGAGACAAGTAGCAGCTGATCGTTACCAAAGGCAGTAAGAGACTGAGGTCTATGACTACAGGCAGCTACACCTTGCTTACATGATCTTTGTGAGTAAATTTGTAATTTGTTTTTGTATTTTATCCATGTATAAAAAAAATTCTACACTATGTCTGTGCCCCATATCTTTTTCTTTTGGAGACGCTATTAGAGAGGTTGGGGTTCCTTACAATGCATCTGATCTCAGACGTGTTATTAGAGAGGGTTGGGGTTCCTTACAATGTATCTGACCTCAAACTCTCTGTTAGAAAGGGTAGGTGTTCCTTACAATTTCACAATATAATTATAGGGTTCATTAACCAGAAAAAGTATTGAGACCCACTGCTTTAAGCAATACTTTTACATTTTTTTTAATTAGTTATGATAATTGAAAAGTAGTGACATAAAGTAACTAAATTATTCTGACCATTTGAACAATCTTGAAACTAAGGGTGTGTTTTAGTTTTGCCTCGTAGTTAAATACGTGCTATCGCACTTGCCAGCTAATAAACATTGTTAAATCGGAAGTATTGAACGCAAACGCTATGAACTTCATTCATCAAAGCTTTCTACATCTGTTCTGCAAGCCGCCATTGTATTATTTCCTCGGTAGAAATGAGCACAGTGCAGGTGTGGAAAGTGTATGTGGAGCACAGTCTATGGATTGTTTCCACAAGTATAATTTGCGAGCAATGACAGAAACCATCATACTGCATTTTTCAAATTTTGTTTTATTACTGAATGCTGGAATGTCTTCGCTGTGCCAAGATTTTTTGACTGGCGGTTTTCTCCAAGTTTTGCATCAAAAGCCACAATGCACTGGCATGTGACACAGGGTTTATTTTCTTTATTTCTTTAGTCAAACTTTTTAAAAACATTTTACCAATGGTTGTTTTAGGCTTCTCGAATGTAAATTGTAGTCGTGGTTTTGGTTCTTTGGACCTTGTTTTTATTATTATTTTTTTATTGATCACCTTTCAAGATTTAGGCTCATTATCTCTACAATAATAAATGTTCAGTCCTTGATACTCTAATTGGAAAAACACAAATTTGACATTTTAGGGGACCGAAAAATTGAGGCAATGTAAGGGTTTTATTTCCTATTCTGTGTATCTAATGTGAAAGTAAATAAAAGCATTGGAGCTGTTCACTAGAAATACAAAATTGTGATGAGCGCAACCTTGGTGATATATCGTGTGAATAAAACAGTGACCAATATAGACAAACAAATAGGGAAATAACCAAGGGAAATAAAAACGTATACATTAATTGGGGAAAAAAATTAAATAAAAAATATATTGTTTTATGTTCACTTATAGTTCCTGTGAAAAAAAAACCCCCACAGACTCTGTCCAAGGTCCTTTTCGCAGAGAAGATTTAATCTATTTAATAAGACGTTACTTTCCCGTGTTCTAAACTTTTGGTGGGGGGATAGACTGTCCCATTTAAACAACCAATCGTAATCAGAAAATTAGACTTAATAATATTACTTAACCTTTTTCTTATTTTGTAGAAATTCATAATGCCTGTTTTTGTAAACTTGCATAAACATGCATTCACTTTCTTATCCATCTTGCCCCCTACCAAGGCATCTTGCATAGCACTTGCATTTCAGTTCCAATCAGAGAAACGCATGCATACTCTGAAGAGTGTAAGGGGCCTGGTTCTCTTCAGGAGAAAAAATAGCATCCATTAAATTTTACATGAAAGTTGCCCTTTTCAGGAACTCATAATTTCTATTTCACTTGTCACTGCTGATTTAACTGGATCTAATACAACACATCATCATTTATCACTTCAGAGAAAGTGTTTTGTTCATCGCAAGATTGACACGTAGGTCAATATAACAACACAAGATCATGTTCTGAGATATGCAGTGAGCCATGATAATTTGTTCTTAAAAATAGTGGCGATAAGGTGCTTTCTCTGCTAATGCCTGTATTTAACACATAAATATTGCTTTCAATATTGTAATTCGATAGGAATTTTTAGACTTAAGTGGGCACAATTAATTTGCTAAATAGTTCTCTATAAAAACTTAATTGATGGTAATTCATGAGATTTAATTTGACATTGTGCGGTGTCACTACCAGCTTTAGCATTTTGCAAACTACACGTTTCAGCTTTTTTTTCCCTGTATGTGTTCATAGTAACAAAAAAATATTTGTAAATTATTGTAAAGAAGTGATAGGAACCAATCATGTTTGTTAAAATACTTTAATTTTGCTTTTTGAGGAGAACTGAAGATTTTGTGTTAACACTCACAATTACAGTACATTTTTTTTAAACTGGTTTAAGATGGGTTTTTTCTTTCTTTTTTTTTGCAAATTACCTTTACTTTCCCATTTTTATGTGTAATAGCTGAGCAGTGTAGATACTGGAGTTAAGCTTGTAAATGTGATTGATAATTGAATACACACACACACTATTCGTTTTACAAATGATCTCACTTTTTTAAAACCTTGCGTTGGAAACCATAGGAAAGGATTTAACAGTGATGTAGGCTAAAAGAAAGAGGAAAGCAAAGGTGATATCAAATACAGGCCTAAGGGGAGCTGCACCTTTAACACATAAATAATATATTTGACTGCAGAAGATTACTACATTTATTCTGCATTTTTATTGTTACAAAATATTTGTAGAATGACAAGTCCTCTTGTAAAACATACATTTATGTGCATAATAACAAAACTTTTTTTCTGGGAGATTCCAGATAAAAAAAGTTAGTCATATCTTTCATCTCTTGATGCAATATTCTGGCATTGGTTTTTAATATTCTTTTTACTGAAGCACTTATATCAGTAATGTTGCATATTTGAACGTAAGTTTTTTTTCCTCCCCCTTCTTTTGTTTACTTTTCCAAACCATAAAACATTCCAGACTGATTTCCTTGTGTTTTTCTTGTCCTTAGCAAGCAGCGTTGACCTTTAAGTTTTTACTTCACTGTCAAAGTATGTTGAAGGCTTTAAAAGTGAAGCTATCACCTTGGGGATTTGTCCTCTTGATTGACACTTAATAGTTCACCTAAGATGCAGTGGCAGTGAACGTATGGAGCAGCGTTATACCTCAAGGGAAGCTGTTTTATTTATTTATTTATTTTACACTTCTGCTTCGTTGGACATGGATTGAATTATCTCTTTAGAGTAGAATTTTTGGTTGCATTAGTTTTTAATCAAGTCACTTGTTCACAGTCCCTCAAAGCCTATAAGGCTGAGATGAGTAGATGGGCCTGGGGTGAATGTGCTACATGATTTGTCGAACTTTAAAGCTTTTTAAGATGTCACATGTTCCACTTGACATCACTCAAAGTGTGCTCTATCATTATATAAGCCTTTCATGCCCTTTTTGTCAAAGGGATTACAGGTAAGAGTGCTAGATAATGAATGGAGTGGTTTCACAGATAATACTTTAGAGGTCTCTGAAAAATACAATGTTTTCTTATGTAGCTAGCATATTTTCTTTGATGCTGTTAGAACGTCGTGTAGACCAAAGGCAGAACCAGGCTTAACATTGACAATCAAATGAAAACACTGGATATCTCTGATTAAGTTGTGCTAAACCACTTGGGGTTGGTGAACTAATGGCAGTAACAAGTTTCACACGTTTAAAAAAAAAAAAAAAAGTATAATTATTTGCAAATAATTTTTTAATGTGTGAACATTTTCCTTTGTCTTCATTTACAACATGGACCACGGTCAGGGTTTTCTCAGTTGGGTTTCTAACCAAACCTCATAAATTGTTAAACAGCTGTTGAGAGTTGCTTTCTATTTTCCATCTCCAATATAACTTGCTAATTTTGCTGTTCATTGTAACCCCTTGGGTGCCCCTTGACGTAGCTACTACATCATGGGATCTGGCACTCCAGGAACCACTGACATACTGTAGGAGCTGTGTCATATCCTTTTTACCTAATTTTTCAAGGGGAGATCGTGTTCTGCGTTCCTATGGAACGCAGTCTGTGATCTTGCCGACAAGGAACGGGAGAGCTCTCCCTCCTCTTATCTCCGCATAATCGGTGATGCTGCAATCAGATCATCGGGAAGTACCGGAGGCCTCACCGGAATGCAAAGCGTTAAATGCTGCTGGATTTTTTATTTATTTTTTAACTAGTAAAACATAATTCCTTTCAAACAAATGTGCACATCATAAAGTACAGTTTGAATTAGTTAGATTATATATTTGGTTACTGTACATCTTACAAAACATTGCAAAATATATGTAAAGTGGGTTGCACTTAAATGATTGAGTAATAGAAAATAGTAGTCAGATGATTCTTAACATCTTTGTAGATGTTGCATTACTTGTTTAGCACTCAATAGCATTGTGGGGTTCATTTAGAAAATTGCCTTGCATCTGCAGTTTAAACATTTTTGTTGCGTTATTTTTTGTACTTCAGTCACACATATTTTTATGATAAGAATAACAAACTGGTGTCCTAATGATCTAAGAAAGTGACGGACTTTAATGCGGAGGGAGCAAATGTGTTGCACTTTCTACATTCACTGTAGTGTTCATTATTCTTCAGTCATTCCCACTTCTGTATCGCATAAGTTGGAAAATGTGATATAAATTGATGTTTATGCTACAGTTGAGCTGATTTATCAGTTCAAATTATTATTTAGAAATATTAGTTCATATTGATTGACTCATACTAGAAGTATCATGTTCAGTCTAAATTTTCCATATATATATATCAGATACATTATGTAATAAAGTGAAATTCTACCTATATCTTTTTGTTAGTTTGACTTTTAGATTAGTTTAATGCCTTTTTCATATTTATAACACACTGGTAAATGCTTTAAAATAGAACATATAAGTTGCATTAAGTCTCTGCCCCAATTTAGCTAAGGAAACAGTAGTGCAGAAAATAAAATCATTCTGTTATCAGGTCTTATTGTAAAAGGTATTTTTTTTAGAATATTATTTTGATTTGCTGCGTTTTAAAAAGATGTGTGAATGAATTGAACATTTAAACAGTGCCTCTTATGAAGTCTGCAAAACGTGGTTAAAATGCTTAGTGCTATAATTCCAAAGGGCTACAGTATTTAGAAATCCCCTCTCCAGCCATCCCCCCCTCCCCCAATCCCCAATCTTGTTAAATTTACCACTTGCTTCCAATACCTAAACTGTTAGTCACAGGGTTACAGCACAGATTTCATGTAAAGTTGTATATTTTTACCACATACACAATTGAATAAAACGTAATGCATAACTTGTAACCAGCACAGATTGCAGGAGTTGATCACCTGAGTATTTGCAAAATGTGTTTTGAACTAGAATGTTCTTTGAACAACCTTTAATATACCTTCGTTTCATTATCAATATTTAGAGATAGAAACTAATGATGGACATTGCTCATGAGAGAAGTACATCTGTCAACTATTGTCTCTATTGAAATGTACTTTATCCAGGCACCTAATTATTGAGAACAATTTTTTGTCATCCCAATAGTATCTGTGCCTCCATTTCCTTTATAGTGCTACCAAAATGTCTGTAAATTAATGTTTCTAAATACAGCCGATTAACTTTTACTTAGTCGGTATGCAGTGGGATGCATTTTGAAGATGTGCAGTTATCCAGTCAAGGGATTAACAATGTATAGCATTCAGGAAACATCAGTAAATGTATTGTAAAACAATACATGTTTGAATTGATGTTTAATACACATTTTGTGGTGGGCCTGCAATTAACTGCATTGCAAAGTACAGTAACTAGCCGTTTTAGTTATTTGTGAATTTTTTTTTTAATACATGCAAAACAAGGTACAATACTACAGTATACGTTAAAATGCAAGAATATAGCCTTATTAAAGAGCATTGCATGTGCCAGAACAATTTGAGCTATGAGCAATCAATACTTAAACCATTCAAAATCTGTCAGATATTGAGACACAGCTTATGCTAAGTGCAAGTTTGTAGTGTGCGTATTTACGTCAATATTTGAAGGTGCTGTGTGTTAACTTTGTTAGTCTTAAATGAGTGGCTTGGAGAATGATTATAGGAGCAGTTAGAGAAAGTGTTGCACTGCACCATATTATAATGGGCAGAGTCTGAAAAATGTAACTTGCCTGCACTGCGGGGGTCTGTGTAGAAAAGACTGCTGTACAACCTCTTGGGCACCATGGCTATCACCGCTCTGCTTCCCGAAATCGTGGCCCTTAATCGCTTTCCTAAGCGCTTCTAAAGAGGTTATGTACTGTAGCAGCCACGGACTTTCAGCTCCACAAGTGACTAGCAATTTTGTGGTGAATAGAGGAGTATAAGAGATCAGAGTAAAATATCGGAAACTCTAGTTTGAAACCATCCAATTGTTTTTACCCTGTAACATCATACAAACAAAACTTCTTAAAGTTATTTGTGGAAATTTTCATTAATTCCCAAAGCACAGTCTTTAATGAATGATGCTATGCCCTCCAGTCAGGCTGCTGAGCTAAAGCTTAGTACTTCAAGTTGCCCAGATCAAATATGGTGCCCCTCTGTGTATCATCGATCTACTAATAGGTCAGCAATTATTTATATATCCGTGAGAGTAGGGGCCCAGGGACCAACATATTAAAGGTTGAGCCTGGCCCCTGCCCATCTGATGGATCTGCAGGATTTGCCAAAAAAACATGTATTTTAGAACTGTATTAATGTATTTGTAACTCTTTCAATTATGTAAGTGTGTGTAACTGTACCTATATATTTCTTTGTTACCTTGATGTGCTTTGTTGGGGGGAGGGAAAGTGCACAAGACATTGTTGGTGTGTGGAGGGGTGTATACTCAGGCCTGCAGAACTGTGATTTTGAGCGCAGGGCCATTGTTCAGCCCAGACTGAGTCACCCATCTCCACAGGCAGTATGTGACAGGAACTGGAACCTGAGGTCTGGTTCAAATCCCCAACTGACTCGGGTCTGAGTTTCAGTTTTGAATTTCCCACAGCCCTCATTCTGTGATTAGCCGATAAAACTAGCTCAGTGATTGGCCCACGTTGCATCTGTGCCCTGCTTGGCCAGCATGTAGTATACGTTAGCAGCCCTCCTGCATAGTTTCAGAGGGATGCCGAGGTCTATGTACAGAGCTTCTTATATCACTTCCAGAGTTCATTCTGATCCTGACATGGATGTGAACTAAGCGGCGTGCTCTGAGACTTTTCCAGAGACACCATAAAATAAGGCTAAGTCTTACCAAGCGGGATGTTTGAAAGTTCTTTGTGCTACGGGACTGTAGCTTTGCCGGAGAAGCGGAGAGACGGACTTTTCAGTGGGACTTTTGACAGTGCTCTGCCGAGAATTGGACCAGAAAGGTCTGGATGTTCCCTACCTCATTGGAGAGTTGAAGTAAGCATTTGATGAGATGCTTGGCACCGAGCCAGCTTGGATTTCCCTCTCTTTTTAGTGAATATACCTCTCATTGTGTTTTTTGTATTAAGCTTTCTGGCTCCGGCTGGAATAAATATTATCAACTGCTTCATCCTGTCTGGTGCCTTGATCCCTGGGTTAAGTTCTGTTTCTCTGACAGACTTTTTTGTTGTTAGCAGTGGGATCGCCAGGCTCGGGGCCGGAATATTTTTAAGTATTTTGTACTCAGTGAGTCTTGAACCTCAAGACCACAGAGCAAATCAGTCTAGGCACTCCGGTCACAGTCAATGCTAACCTGTACTATGAGAAAATACTTGTAGCATTTTTTATTTTTTTTAAAACAATTTTTAGAGACATTGTAATGTATTCTAATGTTGCAAGCATTTTTGTTTCTATAGAAACCATTTACAAACTCACAACCCCTTCCTCTTCTGAGACATGCTCTGGCTCTTGAGCCCTGCCCTCTCTCTAGAAGTGCACCAATTGTATCTAGTAACTGTCTGGTCACTTGATCCTCCACACAGAACTTTGCATCGTGGGTACTGTTTTTAACTGAATTATATAACCCAGAGCAAAACTATATATTACAGGAGAATGGATCGATCTGCAACTTGGCTAATCACTTGTCAGTGTGCAGATTGTATTGATGTACATATTGAATGGGGAAAGAAAACTGCAGCTTTAAGAGGATGGGTTGTGGACCCTCAGCCAACCACGGCAGTCCCCACCAGCCCAGCACACTCGCCCGCAGCAGCAGGGAGGGCCGACACAACCTTTGGCAGGAGAGCTCCCATTTCCTTCAGCACCCCATACCGGTTCTTGGGGTAGCCCCTGGGTGCAAATGTCTTTTTTCCCCATCCAGGGCCGCCTGTTACCGCAAACATGATTGGTGCTGCCGTGCAGTATAAGCGATTCGTTCCTTCGCCTGGCAATTGTTGGAACCAGGAGAGCGACTGGGCGGATGAGCACTGGAACCGCCGTAAGTCTGGTTCGACCTAATATGGTCGGCCCTGGAGCGAGAATCCATGTTCGAGTAGCCGCTGGAGCCCCCGATCCCTGCCGATAGCCCAGATGTACCTTGATTGGGGAGTGGGCCGAGTGGTCCAGGATGTTGAGGTATGGCCAGGCCTCACAGATGATGTTATGTTGGGTTGCGATTTGAGCAGATTTGTCTGATATTATGCAGACCCAGAGGTGGCCCTGATTTGCGGTGGTTTTCAACCACAAGAGCCACGGTATTGCTGGCACAGAGACTACAGTGATGTCTATGATAGATCCGAGATCAATTTCTCCCTGGACCTTTGGGCCTACACCCCGAGAGGTAAACCGTAGGCAGCCCACCTCGATCGCTGGTCCCCAACAGTCTTGCCCCTTTACCGACTCCTCCGCTCTGTACCCAGATCACTCGACTGCAAGATTGCCCATTCTGGCATTTGTACCCTGCTTGTCTGGTGTTTGTGGATTTATGTATGTGGATGGTCCGCTGCACCCCCACTCCTTCCCCCCCTTACTGTGGTGAATAAAAATTCTCTCTCCACAGAAGCGTTAATAAGATAAAAAACAATTCACATGTCTAAAAAAATAACCAGTTTCAACGTTTTCTAAACAGTAATATATTTCTATGATATAAGGCAGTACTTTTTGGTCGACATGGTTAAAAAGGATTCTTCATTTAAATTTGTATTCTTAATTTAATTTGCAGCCATTTCGAAGTAAAAATAAATACGGTATATCAGTCTGTTCTTAACTAGAAAGTTTGAAAAAATAAGAATGGCATTGGCATAATTAGAGACAACAGATATACTGTAGAGGCTGTTACTTCTTGAAGATCTTGAATGGGAAATAGTTTAAATGTAACCCCATTACCATTAGCTTTCAAACTTACAACTATCGCTGAGGCTGCAGCCTGAGCCCCTTGTTACTTACTGGGCCACACGTGGCCTGCAGTCAGACTACAGGAATAACACAAACACAGTATGGGTAATTCACTTAGTTTACTATATGCTTATTAAACTCGGGCACCTTGTGATCATTACTACACACACTACACATATACAACACAATTCTCAAATAGCGCTGCATGGGTGCGAGTCGATGTCTGTGGTTTAGTAGACACCCAATCCTGGTTATGTTGGCTTATAATGGTGTCGGTACACCGTAGGAGCTTGTGTTGTACTGAACCTGTTGCAGGCCTGTTCTGTTACAAAGGTGTTTCAGTACCACTGTGTCTATAGCTGTTGAGGGTCCCCTCCAGCGTAATCTCTTTTCCACTCGGGAACTGTACAGTAGCCCTCAGTTCCTGTCTCCACATGCACTCTCTCTGACCTCAAATGACACTGCTGTGCTCTGGTCGGCGCAAATATAATCTAACATGGCTGCCTTTCCTTTTCTTCCTCTCCCATATAGCCACTCCTCTTCCGCAGCAGTTATTATTGGCTGCTCTCATGTCCACCACAGTCACGTTGGAGAGAAACCTGCCAGTGTGTGAGCTCACACACACGAGGGGGTTACATAAGGAATTGGCCTGTTTTGCATTAGTTAGGACTCGTTTTGCATTTGGAAGGCTATATGAATTGTTAGTCATGAAGGTCAAATTTGCATAACATTTTTAAAAGGCTATATTAAACAAAGAAAAGAGCCTTGATCTTGATCTGATTTGTAACATTCTGTGCTGTAATGTTTATGCTGTAACAATTGGAATTTATATTGTAATATGTCCAGAGATAAGTGTTTTCAATGTAATATTGGGCAGTAAATACATCTGTCTCTTATTTAGTCTTTCTAAAAGCTGTTTAGGTTTCAACCTCTGCTTTGTGGCTGAAGATGGGGGGAAAAAAAATCTATGTGAGTGATGAAAAAGTGTGTTTAATTCTTCTAATTCAGCAATTTCTTAACCTGTTCTCTGTTGGAGGGCCTAACAGTCAAGGCACAGCAGTAAAAACAAAAAACAAAACTGTGCGCTACTACCTAACTACCTATAAAGTTTAAATGTATAAATATATACAGTGCAGTGACTATACCATCAATTTAGTGATAAAAAATTTATAAAAAATTAAACCACAACTCCCACAGTGAGATAATTATACATTAAATAATAAGTGCCACATAACCGTGTTGGGGATAATGGCGTCTGCAGCTGTAAACGCTGGGGTGGCTCAGCACCCCACACACACTAAGAGAATGGAAACAAAAGAAAACAGCGCACAACGCCAAATAGTGAAGCAAATTCAACAATATATTATAGAATTAAAAAGGGGGTAATATATCTGCGTACATGAAAAAAGTTGGTAAAAGGCATGTAGTGTGTATCACACTGTTTACCACTCGGCAGCTGTTAACTGTAGAATCGGGTGCTTGCTTCCCTCTGCTGATGCAGCTCAGTTGATTCTGGGGCAGGACGTCAGTCTTTCACTCCCAAGGGGATTTCCCTTCATGCAGCCAGGTTCAGCAGCTGGTACTGGGGCTCGGTGAAATCGCTCCTGCTTCCTGGCCGATATGAAGCTGCTCCTGTACCTCGGCAGGTGTATCCTCTGCACAGAGGTTAAAACGCAGCTTGCTGGGGTGCCCTCAGCGTGCCACGATGCCGCTCCGTCGCGGGACGCTGTGTAATGACGTCATTGTCTACACAGCAGTGGTGGATTCAATAGGGAAGTTTGAACAGTCTTACAAAGTCTCTCACAAGTGTCCAAAACAGCACACAGGATGAAATAAAAACAGGACAGGCCAATACATAGACAAAGGCCAATGTAAGCAGATATAAGGCAATAGAATGTTACATCCAACTAGTTTCGTAGAATTAACTACTTCTTCAGGGGATTGTCGTGTCTAATTTTGTAAGTCCTACTTGATTTTTCTAAATCCATATTGACCATCTCCACAAAAGAGCTAACCAGATGCCCCTGTGCAAATTTGGGGTAAAATGTTGATTTCTTTTTAAAGCTCTTTTGTGGAGAGATGTCAGAGCTACTCACTTCTCCAATCACATTAATTTGATTGGATATGGCGTCTCGTGCAAAATATTTCTTTAGGGCTAATTTGCGGCCAAATTTATGGACATCTATAAACAAATTAAAACTATTTGGCCCACATACAGGAGCATACGTTAGACCCTTACTCAATACCCTTTTCTCAATATTGGTTAGTGAATGCTGACTGATGTTGAATACATTAGAATAGTCTGTCTTCTTTTTTAATCGATTTATACTAACACCTCCTCTTCTCCCTCTGACCCTGTCTTTCTTTTCTTGTAGTTTGGAGGTGGCCGAGATTCTAGTTGGGGTTTCACAGTTTCCACTTCTGGGAAAATGTGTTCTCTTTCCTTCCTCCATTCTAAAAAAGAAAAGTTGGTTTTGGTGGCCGGAGTGGGGAGGGATGTATAGGAAATGCTTTCTGCATCACTTTCAGACCCTATATCAGATAATAAAGTATATCTGTTGCTAATTGCAATGGGTGCTTGTTGAGGCATTATTAATGCATCGTAGCGTTCTTTCGCTCTCTTTTGTTGTAAATAGAGGTTCTTATCGTGCATGGGTAATTTGGCGGTTACAATCGGCCTGGGGACCAGAATTTGGCTATTTGTTTTTTTGGGGGCATTCTTGGTTTCTTTTTGTATAGGTTTATTCCTGTTATTTTTTGGTTCCATTGCTCCTGTTAAATTCCCAATTTTTTGTTCCGCTTTACTGTCTTTAGATTTTTTAACCCAATTTCTTTGACAGCCTGTATCGTAATCTTGTTTATCTCTAAAGAACTTTTTTTGCTTAGTTTGAACTATTTCTAATTCTATTTGATCCAACCTCTTTTTGATGGTTGGTTCTAGTTCAGGTAGCTCATTATTATCTTTAAATGGATCAAGTTGAGTTTTTAACTCAGAGATCTGATCATCCAACTGTATTAGGGTTTTCCTTCGCTGATGCACTAATAATTTCATCAGAGCGAATGAGCACTGATCTAGTATCTCATTCCACTCTTTCCTGAAAAGTTCATTATGTGCATCAGCAGTGGGTTTTTTTTAGGACCCTAAGGCCCCTAGGAATACGGTGATTTTTCAAATACTTGCTCAGTGTGGTAGCCTCCCACCATTGTCTACTTTCTAATGTAAGTGTTTTTTCCAACTGAGCAAGAATTGGATAGAAATCTGCCGTCACATTATCAGTAAATTGGACTGAATTGGGGTCATTGAAAATATGATCAACATTTACATTTCTGCGTGATCTTAATTGAAATAAAGAACTCATGTGTCAACTATCTAACGTGATATATGATAAATATCTAAAGTAAAAATTACTAAATAAGCAGCTACACAACACAGATGACAAAAGAAAAAAAGACAGTGTTATATCAGCGCTAAAGAAAAATGAAAATATATTAATTTATGATGTAAAAACCCCTAATTGGGTGAGGCTAGGCTGCCTGGTGAATACTGATTTGCACAATCAGATACAGATAACACAAGAAAACAAGAAAAACCAGCGCCTTACAAGTCCAAATAGATAAATGGGAAGTCCAAGATGAGTGAAAAATTGTCCTCTTAGATGGAGGGAATTGAAGTGATGGAATGCAGCTCCCACCGTGCATACATGGAATATGTGAAGAAAAAACAAACAATATTATGGTGCAGTATGCCAATGAAAATGCAAGCTGACATATATGCCCAAAACAGATGACTAACAAAACATGACACAAACAGACCAAACAGGACAAACAATTCAAACAATAGCAAGGCTAGTAATGAATTAAAAGCTAATTTAATAAAACAACATATAATGAAGGGCTCCGGAAGACTACAGGATCGCCAGGTCCGGGTTGGTAAAAATTGGGACCCTACTCACAAGATTCAGAATACAAGCAGGCAATGGAAATAGGTGTTTCAACTGGAACAGTATTTCTATCAATTCACTACGGAAATGGCTGATGAACCTTCCTGTGATTCCCCACGTCTCTGGGGCGGATGCTTCATCACTAGGAGGCGGGCCTTCCGGGTAAACACTTCTTGCGTCTCAGACCTGGATGAGCTGCGTCACTCACGTCTTCCTTCACCAATAACAGCTCTAAAAGAAAACTTCCCAGCCCGTTTCATGCGCATGTGCACACTTCCTCTGGGGGTTGTGATGGTACTGATAGTCCGTGGCATATATACCATTGCCTTGATTTTAATTGGCTGATCGCATAATTGCAGTTTAACCTAGCAGTTGCCACGATCGTAGCATCACTTTAAAATGCCTTACTACACATATAACCAGTGGTCGACAAATCACCAAAAAATCTACTCGCCGAACAAAAAAATCTACTCGTCACCTAGTACCACACGTGTGCTGCTTGGGCCAATAGGAGCTCGCCACGATGTTAAATCCACTCGCCCAGGGCGTGCAAATGTATAGGTTTGTCGAACACTGCATATAACAACAATAACAATAATAATAATATGGAAGCTATTCATGGGTGAAGTTAATTATACACATTATATATAAAATCCAACTTAATTATAAAAAGGCCTTCAATTCAAAGTCTATGTTCAGACCTCTTGGAGAAAGTGTTTTCAGTTCATATAACTGTGAGATTGAGGGCAAGTCATTTTAGTCTTAGATTTCCTGTTCCCCATCCAGGACCCACAAGACCCGGGAGGGGGCAAAAAAAATATCAAGTCCTGCCGGGGAGGAAAGTTTGCCGCGGGCCATAATTTCTGAACTGCCAACCTCCTCCACCTGTTAGTCCAACTTTAGGCGTAAAAACAGAACCTATAGCGCGGTCAGGTTGGGAGGGCGAAATCCAAAGCTTTTTGACGGTCTACTCTTTCACTCCACGCGGAAGCCTCGGGTGGTTCCTTAGGTCTCGGAGAGTGTTGCGGTTTCGCGGGTGGTTGGCGTTGTACCCCAAGGGCTCCAAGGAAATTCACTGCCTCCTCTGGGAATCTTGACGAGAATTGTTTCCCCCCTCTGTTTACAACCAAGCGGAACAGGAAGCCCATCTATAGCGGATGTCGTTGTCTCTAAGGACCGCTGTGACTTGGCTGAGGCCTCTTCTTCTTGAAATTGTGGATCTGGAGAGATCCTTGAAGATCTGGATCCTGGATTCAATGTTCATGTATTCTTGGTTCCTACTGCCTCTCATTCTTTTCTCTTTGGTTGTGTAATAGTGTAACTTGACCATTACATCCCTGCATTTTCGAGAATCCGTAAATCTTGAGCCCAACGCACGGTGTGCTGTGTCCATATGAAGGTCACTTGTTTGAAGGGATGGGACTATTTGAGTAAATAGGTTTGTTAGGTAGGGTTGCCACTCGTCCGGATCGACTCTTTTTGGGATATGTTTTACCCTGAGGTTTGCCTCCTTTCCCGGTTTTCCAAGTCGTCGACGGCGTCGTTCAGGTTCCTGATTTCATCGTTGAGTCTGAATAGTTCGTCTTCCATTGAACCTTGACTTTGCAGGGATTCTTCGAGTTTATTCTCCAACTGTACAGTTTGTTCTGTCAGGGAAGTCAAACCTGTTTAAAATCAGCAACAGACTTGTCGAAAGCCACCTGAAAAAGACCCTGCATCTCTTTAAACACCTTTTAAAGCCTTTGGGGTGATTTGGGTATTTTCTTCTGTCTTGTTCAGTGTTGGTAAAGTTCCCTCCTGGTTGTTGTGTCTGTTCCTGTTCCTGTTCCTGTGAATGCGCATGCCAGCACTGGTGCCATCTTGGTTTTCAGAAACAGGGGAAGGGGCTTTCATAAGGTACCTGTAAGGTCCGGGGGAACACCTCTCTCAAAGAGGGTTCCTCCCGCGACTTTACTTACCCGGCACGCTCCGGCTCCACTGTCTCACCGCCACGAGCAGGATCCTCCTTCCTCTTCTCTGATCCCCGCGGTGGTTACAGGACGCGAGCATGCGCGCGCACGACCACGGACTTTTACGTCCTCACACAGGAGGAGCTCCCGCCCCCAGCTCAGGCCGCGCGTACCTCTCCCGCGCGGCGCACACGCCTGATGCGCGTGCACCGTCCACAAGCCTCGCGTCAAGCTATCAGCTGTGGCAATCTCCTTTCACCAATCCCTGTCTTCCTTGGGGCCGCTCCCCCGTCACCCTATTCCTATTGGTCCTTTTTTCCCATTTATACCCTGCTCAGCCATTCCTTCTTTGGCTGAGTATAGCTTTGTGTGACCTGTGTTACCCACGGTCGTGCCTGCCTTAGTTCTTGTGTCTTTATCTTCCCTACTGATCTCCTGTGTACCGAACCGGCTTGGCTGTGAACCCGCTCTGGACTTCGACCCTTGGCTTACCCTCTGACCTCCCGAACTCTCCGACCCTCCACCTCGGCTTACGGATTCCGACCTACCTCCCGGCTCTGGACCCCAGGCTCTCGGTACCAACTATTCTTCCGGAACTTCCCTATACATCCGGCGAGTATCTGAATCTTCACCTTTTACTCCCGTGCAGTTCTGGACGCCTACCATCCACTTTCCAGGCGTGTCCCCGTAGCTGTGGGTGCAGGTGTTACCCTTCTCACCTCAGTTTCGGGGTCCCTCCTTGTCCGTGGTGAGCACAGCGTGACATTATGCTCAGCCCCACGGACATGGACCCCGAAGAGGCTGAGCAACCCAGCCCCATGGAGCGACTTCTCCAGGTAGGGGCACAGCTTAGCTCCATGACGCAGGAGCTTTCAAGAGTCTCCTTGTTGCAGCATTCCCAAGGCTCCTCTGCCATGGCAGCTGCGGCGTTTTCCTCTCAGGTCTTCCCGTGGCTTTGGATCCTCGTCTCCCGGCTCCCAACCGGTATGCAGGGGATCCCCACGAGTGCAGAGGATTTGTCAATCAGTGCGATTTTCAATTCGAGTTATCCCCATCGCGCTTCCCTACTGCACGCTCCAGGGTGGCTTTCATCATATCTTTTCTGACCGGAAAGGCTCTGGCCTGGGCATCCCCCATCTGGGAACGGGAGGCTGCCATGACGCGTGATTATCCTCTCTTTCTTCGAGAATTTAAGCAGGTATTTGATACGCCTGGTTGCAAGATCATGGCAGATTCCTCTCTGTCTCATATCTCCCAAGGTTCTCGCCCTGTCGCTGAGTATGCTTTGCACTTCCGGACCATCGCGGCTGAGACCTCCTGGAATGATGACGCACTCTCTGCAGCCTTTTGGCAGGGTCTGGCTGACGCCATCAAGGACCAGCTGGCCACTCTGGAGAAACCCACCAGATTGGAGGATCTCATTTCGGTCTGCATCCGCGTTGACCAGCGGCTACGAGAGAGAAGACTTGAACGCGCCCTTCCTCGTACCACCTCCCCTCGGTCTACCCGCCGCAGTCTCGTTCCTTACGTCCCCCAACCTATGGATGAGCCCGAACCTATGCAGCTTGGAAGTCATCGGCTATCCGCGTCTGAGAAACAGCGCCGACAAGATGGTGGACTGTGTCATTACTGTGGTCATCCTGGTCATCTGCTGGCAAGCTGTCCCCTGCGGCCGGGAAACGCCAAAACCCAATAAGGTATGAGAGGGTCTCGTTGGGTATAATCTCTTCCTCTTTTCCTTCTCCTAAGAAACTTCCCACTCGAATAATGCTGTCCATCTCTCTGGCCTGGAATAACTCCCAGATTCCCGCCTCCGCATTCATAGATTTCGGGTCTCAGGGAAACTTTATCGATCAAAGCTTTGCCTATAGGAACAAGATCCCCTTCCAATCTAAAGCTGTTCCAGTCGGTTTGGAGGGCATAGACGGGCGTCCACTCCAACCAGCCTTTATTTCCCTGGAGACTTGCTCTCTTTCCCTCTCTACGGAGGACGGTCACCAAGAGAGGATTACCTTGGACGTGATCCACACTCCATCGGTAGAGGTGATTCTGGGACTCCCCTGGTTGCAATTGCACAACCCACAACTGGATTGGGTTAATAAGGAACCCATACGATGGAGCCCCCAGTGCCTCAAGACCTGTCTTCCCCCCAAACAGATGATAGGCGGAGTGGAATTACCCGCGGAGTACAAAACTTCCCTCCTAACGGTCTACTGGGACCTGGCAGACGTTTTCGATAAGGTGCGTTCTGAAGTGCTACCCCCCCATAGAGACTTTGACTGTCCTATTGACCTTTTTCCCGGTGCCACCCTACCCAATAGCCGTTCCTACCCTCTTTCCATACCCGAGACCCAAGCCATGGCCGAGTATATCCAGGATAACTTGAAGAAGGGGTTCATCCGGAATTCATCATCTCCAGCTGGAGCCAGATTCTTCTTTGTCAAGAAAAAGGATGGCTCCTTGCGCCCTTGTATTGACTACAGAGGCCTCAACAAAATTACGATCAAGAACCGTTATCCCCTACCACTCATATCCAAACTCTTCGATCGTCTACAGGGGGCAACAATTTTTTCCAAACTTGATCTCCGCGGAGCCTATAATCTTGTCCGCATCCGCCAGGGCGATGAGTGGAACACCGCCTTCAACACCCGGGATGGGCATTATGAATACCTTGTCATGCCTTTCGGCCTGTGCAATGCCCCGGCGGTCTTCCAGGAGTTTGTCAATGAGATCTTCCGCGATCTCCTCAACAGCTTCGTCATCGTGTACCTTGATGACATCCTCATTTTTTCTAAGTCCATCCCTGACCACATTCAGCACACCAAATTAGTCCTGTCCCGCCTTCGAGAGAACCATCTCTACGCTAAGCTGGAGAAATGTTCTTTTCATCTTTCTTCCATTCCCTTTCTAGCACAAGCTTCTCTATGGATCCAACCAAACTCAAAGCTGTCTTAGAATGGCCACACCCCACTTCCCTGAAAGCCATACAGCGGTTCTTGGGATTTGCGAACTACTATCGTAAATTCATCAAGAATTTTTCATCTACCGTGGCTCCCATCACTGCCCTTACCAAAAAGGGAGCTAACACAGCAGCTTGGTCTCCTACAGCTCTCCAAGCTTTCGACTCCCTCAAGAAGTCTTTCGCTCCTATTTTGCGTCCTGACCCCAGGCTTCCCTTTACCCTGGAGGTAGACGCATCCGATGTCGGTGCTGGCGCCATTCTCTCTCAGAGACAGTCCCCACAGGCCAAACTTCACCCCTGCGGGTTCTTTTCAAAAAAAAATTCTTCGGCAGAACGGAACGATGACGTCTGAAACAGAGAACTCCTGGCTATTAAACTCGCCCTTCAGGAATGGAGACATCTCCTGGAGGGAACGGAAACCTCCATTTCAATCCTCGCTGATCATAAAAATTTACTTTATATTGAGAGTGCACGTCGGCTTGGGGCACGTCAGGCTCAATGGTCCCTTTTCTTTTCGAGATTCAATTATCTCATATCTTACATTCCCGGCTCTAAAAATCAAAAGGCGGACGCACTCTCATGTCAATTCCTGTTCGAGGACAACTCCGAGGTTACCTCCGAAACAATCTTACCCTCCAAATATATAATTTCGGCCAACTCTTTTGATATCCTGGATCAGGTCATGGCAGCACAGTCTAACCTCCCGAGAGGCCTTAAGGTGCCGGTCGGCCGTCTGTATGCAGCTCCACGCTTTCTAAAGAAGATTCTTGAGTGGGGTCATTCCTCTAGGTCAGCCGGTCACCCAGGCATCAGCAGAACTTCTGACCTTATTGGTCGTACCTTTTGGTGGCCGACCATGTTGCAGGACATTTCGGAGTACGTAAGAACCTGTCCAATCTGCGCCCAGGTTAAGACCATTCGTAAAAAGCCGTACGGTCTTCTACAACCCCTGCCTATACCAGAACGCCCCTGGAGTCATCTGTCCATGGACTTTGTGGTGGAACTTCCAACCTCTAGGGGGATGAATACCATTTTAGTTATTGTGGATCGTTTTTCCAAGCAGGCTCATTTCATCCCTCTCAAAGGGCTGCCCAATTCCGCCACCCTGGCAGACGTTTTTGTTAGGGCAATATTCCGCATTCACGGAGTTCCTCTTTCCATCGTATCCGATCGAAATACGCAATTCGTCTCAAAATTTTGGCGGGCCTTCGCTCGCAGGATGGATATTACCCTCCATTTTTCTTCCAGGTATCACCCCCAAATTAATGGGAAAACAGAGAGAACGAACCAGACATTGGAGCAATACCTCCGATGTTTCATCGCGGACAGCCAGGACAATTGGGTAGATTTGCTTCCATGGGCAGAGTTCTCCCATAATTCTTTAAAGAACAGCTCCACGCTGAAATCCCCTTTTTTCATTAATTATGGTTTCCACCCGGGTCAGCTTCCCATCACCTCAGTTCCTTCCGGAGTCCCAGAGGCGGATGACCGAATCAAGGCCCTACAGGAATCCTGGAAAAAGATCCAAGAGGCTTTGGGAAAGGCAACTCGCAGACAAAAGGCACAGGCAGATCTTCACCGCCGACAGGCACCAGTCTTCAAGTCAGGAGATAAGGTCTGGCTCTCCTCCAAGAACATTATACTAAAGACTCCTAGCCACAAACTGGCCCCCAAGTACTTGGGCCCATTCTCAGTAGTGGAACAGATCAATCCTGTGGCATATCGTCTGGAACTTCCTCCATCCATGAGAATACCCTCCGTGTTCCACGTGTCGCTGCTAAAACCTGTGTCCCAGAGTTTGCGGTTCCACAGGACACCGATTGGCCCTAAGCCGGTCATAGTTCAGGGGCAGGAGGATTTTGAGGTTCAGTTTATTCTGGATTCCAGGAAAACGAGGGGTTCGGTGCAGTACCTAGTTCACTGGAAAGGCTTTGGTCCAGAGGAAAGATCTTGGGTACCCTACCACCAAATACATGCTCCCAGACTGCTGAGACTCTTTCATTGTAAGTTTCCCCAAAAGCCATATTGGAGTCGTCCTGAGACCGCTCCTCAAGGGGGGGGGTACTGTAAGGTCCGGGGGAACACCTCTGTCAAAGAGGGTTCCTCCCGCGACTTTACTTACCCGGCACGCTCTGGCTCCACTGTCTCACCGCCACGAGCAGGATCCTCCTTCCTCTTCCTGACGAAGCACGTAGTGTGAAACGCGTAGAGGTCACGACAGGTCATCCTGCGCGTGTTTGCTGACGGGCTGAGACGGAGCCTGCGAGAAGCACATGCGGTGTTTCCATCTCTGCGGTGCCATGATCCGGATCTTCATACGGTCACCGTGGACCCGCATTTCTGCTTCAGTGTGAGTTACGGTCTCCCCCTGTCAGCCTTTGATAGTCCTCTATGGCGGTTTTACCTTAAACCATCTTGGATTATTGTTTTATATTAACTGATTACATTTGTTTTTATTGTATTTTATGTGTTATACTGTTTAGGGATATAGATATCTCAGGGTTCATATGTATGGTCACTGGATCTGAGCTGTGTAACAATTGTAACTGAGGTGGGGTTGGATCCCCTCAGTATTATTTGTGTATTTTTATTATTAAATGACAATTACTTAATCCCTAGTGTGCTTTTTTTCCCTCCTTCCTCTTCCCTGATCCCCGCGGTGGTAACAGGGCGCGCGCATGCGCGCGCACCACCACTGACTTTTACGTCCTCCCACAGGAGGAGCTCCCGCCCCCAGCTCAGGCCGCGCGTACCTCTCCCGCATGGCGCACACGCCTGATGCGCGTGCATCGCCCACAAGCCTCGCGTCACGCTATCAGCTGTGGCAATCTCCTTTCACCAATCCCTGTCTTCCTTGGGGCCGCTTCCCCGTCACTCCCCCTCTTCCTATTGGTCCTTTTTTCCCATTTATACCCTGCTCAGCCATTCCTTCTTTGGCTGAGCATAGCTTTGTGTGACCTGTGTTACCCACGGCCGTGCCTGCCTTAGTTCTTGTGTCTTTATCTTCCCTAGTGATCTCCTGTGTACCGAACCGGCTTGGCTGTGGACCCGCTCTCGACTTCGACCCTTGGCTTACCCTCTGACCTCCCGAACTCTCCGACCCTCCACCTCGGCTTACAGATTCTGACCTACCTCCTGGCTCTGGACCCCAGGCTCTCGGTACCGACTATTCTTCCGGAACTTCTCTATACATCCGGCGAGTATCTGAATCTTCACCTTTTACTCCCATGCAGTTCCGGACGCCTACCATCCACTTTCCAGGCGTGTCCCCGTAGCTGTGGGTGCAGGTGTTACCCTTCTCACCTCAGTTTCGGGGTCCCTCCTTGTCCGTGGTGAGCACAGCGTGACAGTACATGGAGACCGAAGGGGTCGCTTGCTTGCGGTCCTTCTTGGGGGAGGCATCTTTGGGGGGTTCCACTGACGGAGGGAGGGTTTTTAATACATTTTGCACGGGTTGGAGGTCTTTAAAGTCCATGGAGATCTCTTAAAGTGCTCCGTCATCGCCTACGCTGCGTGCGCGCCCCCACTTTTTAAATTTTTGATTAAATATTACTAAAAAAGCTGCAAATAACGAAATTTTTAATTTATTTTATTTTAAAATAACGAAAGGTTTTTCAGAAACGTACAAACCTAACAGTAATATGACCGTAATTAATATAACAGTAATTAACATAAATGTGATAATTTGGTTTGTAGTCTGTTCACTTTTGTTGCCACAATCCTTTGAGCAACGTATTTTGCGTTGAATCATGGAACCTTTTACGATGGTCTTCTACAACTTGAAGTAAGAACTGTTTTTGTTCCTCATGCTTTGTCAAAATCTCATTATATGCTTGAATAAGAGCTACACCTTGCTCTGCAACATCATTCACTACTCTACTTTTTATTAGGAACACCCTATTGCTGATGTAATCTTCATCGGTTGTCCAATCTTCATGATTCTTCTGCAGGAAGTCATGAGAGATACCGAGCAAAGTAAAGAAACTAAGGGGCTTATTCCCTAAACTTCGATAAGTGACTTACAGTATACTGTAGCACTATAAATGCCCTTATAGTGTGATATTGCCTGTATTGCTATTCACAAAGCTCTGCACTATCGCACTAAAACTACTAAAGTGGTACAAAAAGCCAAAAAATGCCCAAAATAGCATCTTTTGTCAGTATCTGCTATTCACTAAACTCTGATATGCATATAGTACTATAAAAACTTGCAATATTTTCTAACCAGCTAAACGCTGGCGCTGAAGGAATTACAATATGCATAAAAGGAGTTTCTTTTACTTTTACTGCTTAGCATTGATACAGAGGACCCCCGCAGATTCCCCGAAGATCCTGGGCTCACAGTGGGCCCACACATAAGCCTGTAAGCCTGACTTCCATAGTGGGGAAACTACACAAAGGTTTAATACGGGATAATATTCAGGAATACTTAATGGAAAACCAAATCATTAGTAATAGTCAGCATGGATTTATGAAGGATAGATCATGCCAAACTAACCTTATTTGTTTCTTTGAGGAGGTAAGTAGGAATTTAGACCAGGGTAATGCAGTTGATGTGCTCTACTTAGATTTTGCAAAAGCTTTTGATACGGTTCCACACAAGAGGTTGGTGTACAAAATAAAGCAAATTGGACTTAGTAATAATATATGCACCAGGATTTAAAACTGGATGAAGGACAGACAACAGAGGGTTTTCATAAATGGAACTTTTTCAGGTTGGGCTAAAGTTATGAGTGGAGTACCTAAGGGATCGGTACTGGGACCCCTGCTTTTTAACTTGTTTATTTATGACCTTGAGGTTGGCATCGAGAGCAAAGTCTCCATCTTTGCTGATGATACTAAATGTAAGGTAGTAGAATCAGAGCAGGATTAAATTTCTCTCCAGAAGGACTTGGAGAGACTGGAAACATGGGCAGGTAAATGGCAGATGAGGTTTAATACAGATAAATGTAAGGTTATGCATTTGGGATGCAAGAATAAACTGGCAATTTACACATTAAATAGGGATACATTGGGGAATCCTTGATGGAGCAGGCTTAGCAAGAGTGCCCAAAGTCATGCAGGACCTGCAAAGGCAAACAAGATCTTATCTTGCATTAAACAGGCAATGGATGGAAGGGAATTAAACATAATTATGCCCCTTTACAAAGCATTAGTAAGACCACACATTGAGTATGGAGTACAATTTGGGGCACCAATCCTAAGAAAAGACATTCTGGAACTAGAGAGTGCAGAGAAGTGCAACCAAATTAATAAAGGGAATGGACAATCTATCTTATGAGGAGAGGCTAGATAAATTAGATTTATTTACATTAGAAAAGAGGCGTCTAAGAGGGGATATGTAAACTATATACAAATATATTTGGGAACAGTACAAGGAGCTTTCAAATGAACTTTTTATCCCAAGGACAGTACAAAGGACTCGGGGGCATCCCTTTAGGTTGGAGGAAAAGAGATTTCACCAGCAACAAAGGAAAGGGTTCTTTACAGTAAGGGCAGTTAACATGTGAAATTCATTACCCATGGAGACTGTGATGGCAGATACAATACATTTGTTCAAAAAGAGTTTGGACATCTTTTTAGAAAGGGAAGGAATACAGGGATATATCAAATAAGTAAACATGGGAAGAATGTTGATCCAGGGATTAATCCGATTGCCAATTCTTGGAGTCGTGAAGGATTTTATTTTTCCCCTTAATGGGGTTTTTTGTTTGCCTTCCTCTGGATCAATAAGTATAGACAGTGTTCGACAAACCTATACATTTGCTCGCCCCGGGCGAGTGGATTTAACCCCCGGGCGAGTAAATATTGGCCCAAGCAGCACACGTTTGGTACTAGGTGGCGAGTAGATTTTTTTGTGTGGCGAGTAGATTTTTTGGTGATTTGTTAACCACTGAGTATAGATATAGGATAAAGTATCTGTTGTCTAAATTTTGCATAGGTTGAACTTGATGGATGTACTTCTTTTTTCAACCTCATCTACAATCTAACTGTAATATATACATGGCTCGACAAATGCCAAAAATAAAACACTCGCCCAAAAAGACAGTTACTCTCCCCCCCCCCCAAGAAACTCTCTCACCCCCCCCTCCCTCATTTTACCTGCTCGCGAGTGTTACAGGCATGATACGGCGTCTCTCGATATTCTTCTGATTCCTCCCCAGCAACTTTCGTGTCTCCCCTGCAGCTCCCATAAAGATGGCTGCACGGCGTCAAATGGCGTCCCAATGTCATGGCAACGCCAAAATTGCAAAGCCAACCAACCTCCCTCTGATGAGACCCATTGAAGGCGAAACATGTATGTGAGTGGTTTCTCTGGCTTTGCATCTGGTTCCCATGTAGTGCTTAGAAGCTGTGTTAACAGCGAGCATTTAAAATGGGATTTCAGGCAAAAGGTGACATGATGTGATACACACACACATATATATCTATATATATATATATATATATATATATATATAGATATATATGTGTGTGTATATATGTATATATGTATGGGTGCGGTCTACAATATGTAGGCCGCACCAAGCGTCATTTAAAAATACGCATTATTGAACACCTTAGAAACATTTTTAATATCCCTAAACTGTTAATCTCAGTCAAACCCCTCACACATCTTTTAACCCACTTTAGAGATGTTCATCAGTGTAGCACTGCAGGAGTTAAATATATGGGTATTGAGCACATAGTAACCAATATTAGAGCCGGTGACAGAGATCTTCAAATTGCAAAAAGAGAACAGTTTTGGATCTTTACCCTCTAAACAAAACATCCTGGGGGGTTAAATGGCTATGTAGAGTTGACAAAATTTTATTAGATAAATAGTGGGAGTCAAAACACCTAGAGGAGAGGAATATCTACTGCACAATCTGTCATTTATATATTGCTCATTGTTTATATGGACCGTCTCTGGTCTGGCTCTTACATTTTTATTTGTGTTACTCTATTTATTTTGCTTAACCCATTGAGAGCATCACAAAATACCTACGGCCATACTACCCTGAAAGTGCCCGATCCCGTCTGAGGTGAGGCTTGATAGGATGGTAGACTGCCTGGGAATACCTAGTGCTGTATGTGAATCATACATTTTTTCCTCTTTTTTATTTTTTACTCCCCCATTTTAATCTTTTCTTTTTTATTTATTTTCTCTTTCCGTTTTCATGTTGTTGTAATTTGTTATGTCATTTATATTCCATTTATGTGATTATTTTTACTTATGATCATGTTTTTATCTTTGTTGAATGTACACTTGTTATTCTTGGATACCCGTGGGTGTGACTGTGTGTACCCAAATCCAACCATTAGAGTATCTATTGTCCTGCCATCTCCCCTTTTTTGAGATGTTACCTCCCATTTCAAAAAATAACAATAATATTGTCTATTAATAGATCTATAATTTTACCACTATAGCGGCCATAACTATAGGTCTGCTCAAGTGTTGTGGATTTTAATTAATTACTCATTCTAGTCCTCTGGCTTGTAATTTGAGAACGAACAGCCAATGATAGCAGTTGGTGGGATACAAAAGGACCCCAGACGGGTGCCCAAGATATTACCTGATGAAGTATATTTACTATACGAAACGCGTCGCGAGTGAACTGTGCAACTAGCTTCCCTATTCCATCTTTGGGGGCCAGTTTACACCGTTGTGTATCCTTCCGGTCACGATTTTCCATCGTAACCGGCATCCACAGACGCCTACAGGGGGCTTTCCTTCCACACATGTGCATTAGCTTTGGATACGCCACTACCTGCATACATGCGGAGGCGATTCCTGCAGCAAGTGCCATAGAGTGAGTCCCAGCGCGCGGGATCTCCACATAAACGGAACTGAAATTGCCCCCCTGTCTGACTGATGATGATGCCGGTCTGTTGAACATTTCACTGACCTGGATACTCATGTATTCTTACTTACATATAAGTTATTTTATTGCCTTATTGTTTAATACATTTACAATTTTTCCTTACCTTGGTGCGCTCCTGTGCTTCTTTTCTTGGCCATGTATATGTGTATGTACGTATGTATGTGTATGTATATATATAATCAGTACACTGTATTTTTTTTAAACAAAAAGAAAACAGACGCACTCCTAGTGTATTAAAGTATAAAAATCATTTTATCTGACTGGAAAATATAAAATGCGCACTCAGAAGCAGAACTAAAATAAAAGCATGTATGAGTTATACTCAATCGCCAAGCTGCTGCATGGGTCCAAACGGAAGCCTTTTCAGATGTTGAGATGCCTCCTTCACTGCATGTGGTAGTCCAATGGGGGTGCCTTGGTATTCTGTGTACCGGATTAGGTGAACACCATGTGTCCCACAAGCAATCTTCCTCCGGCTCCCTCCCTGCATTGGTTCCGGTTCGCACAGCAACCCGCAGCGTGGATCCGTGGAGATAACCCTCCCACCGCAGCCTGGAAACAATTGGCTCTGACTCTCTGTTTAGCGGGCAGTAAAAGCAGCTGCTATATTCGCCGCTCCAGGAAACGCCCTACGCGTTTCGTCACGAATGACTTCGACAGGGGTTTATCCTATTGGTCAGCTAGCTGCCCTTTATACCCAATCCATAGGCTTGCGCAACCAATACCAGTTAGGGGCGGGCAGTATGAACATGTTACAAATAAAATTAACCGTATATATTACTTGTGAGCACATTCACATGTCTTAAACAGGTCTGCAACCCTGCTTTTCGCCATTATCACCTATCATAGTGTGCTTCCACTGTAGCAAGGGATTCTGGGAAATTACATGCAAATGAGCACATCGTGCCACTTTTTGTCTAGAGTCCATTATTACATGGAACCCTTAAGCCAATGCTCGCTGTTTTAAACACACACACATATATATATATATAAATATATATCTTAATATATAAAATCGAATGGTTGGTACTAGCTGCGGTGAATCTGATTGGTCCTCAGCCTCTGGCCAATCAGATTGGTGGGTCTGACGTCACCCAACTGCCACTCTCTTCCCCCTCGGCGCCACACACACACACACCTCTCTCCGGCGCTCACCTCTCCCCTCCCGGCACTCACCTCTCCCCTCCCGGCGCTCACCTCTCCCCTCCCTCCGCTCACCTCTCCCCTCCCTCCGCTCACCTCTCCCTCCCGGCGCTCCGCTCATCTCTCCCTCCCGGCGCTCCGCTCATCTCCATCCCCGGTGGGGGAACAGGCACTGGCCAGACAGGCTACCTCGCGGCGCCTAAGATGGCGGCGCCCGGAAGGACCCCCTTCCTCCCTCGCGGCACCTAAGATGGCGCCCCCCGGAAGGACCCCCTTCCTCCCTCGCGGCGGCCGGAAGTAGAGGTAGGTGTCACAGCCTCCCCCCCGGAGTGCCTCCCTGACCCCCGGTCTCACCTGCGCGCAGCTCCACTCTCTCCCGGTGCCCAGCGCCCCCCACCCTTCCTCTAATACCCCCTGCGCGCGCACGCGCCGCTTGACGCACAGCACGTACAGGCACGCTCTCCCCGCGCAGTCCCCTCTCCGGCCTTTCCCCCTCCTGACGCCGCTCGCAGGGTGTCGCGCTCGGTTCACACACACACACCGAAAGGCGGTTACGTCAGGAGGACCCCGGGGCGTGGAACGTCATTAGGTTACGTCACGGGGCGGAGCCTCGGATGACTTTTAACCCTCTGGCTGCCGTGTGTGTGTGTATGTCTCTGTGTGTGTGTGTGTGACACTGTGTGTGTTGCCCCCCCTGCCTTTCACGTCGCCCCCCCCTGCCTTTCACGTCGCCCCCCCCTGCCTTTCACGCCCCCCCTGCCTTTCACGCCCCCCTCTGCCTTTCACGCCACCCCCCTTGCCTTTCACGCCACCCCCCCTGCCTTTCACGCCACCCCACCCCTGCCTTTCACGCCACCCCCCCCCGCCTTTCACGCCACCCCACCCCTGCCTTTCACGCCACCCCCCCTGCCTTTCACGCCACCCCCCCCTGCCTTTCACGCCACCCCCCCCTGCCTTTCACGCCACCCCCCTTGCCTTTTACGCCCCCCCCCCTGCCTCCGAGCAACGCCGGGTATATCTGCTAGTATATATATAATTTATGACTAAAATAATGTTTGTCTGTGTTTTTGTGCCCCCTGTGATTGGCCGGCTGACGTCATGGCAGGGCGTACTGGGCTCACGTCACAGCAGGGCATACCCCCTCACACTGCGTGCGCCTCTTGGCTTACTTGGACTTGGCAGCTCACTTGGCAGGACCACACAGTGACTATTTTGCTACTCCGTTGCACAACGCTAGCCACGCTCCTCGCCTCTCTGCTGCTAATCTCACCCACCCGATCTCTCACTCTCAAGGGGTCACACCTCTCCTCGGCGCCGCCGCCAACACCGTATGCGGGTCACCGGCACTCATCTCACCCTTCGACCCGCTCCCTCACTCTCTTTCTCCCCCCCTCCCCCCCGGTCACGCCGCTCCTCGGCGCCACGCCTAATCTCATACTTCCACGCTCCCTCATCTCTCTCCCCCACCCCCACCCCCGGTCACACCGCTCCTCGGCACCGGAGCACACCACCTCACCGCCACCAAACGCATCCGTGACTGAACGCCAACGCGCCGTCTTCCTCCCTACCTCCATTCGGCTGCCTGCCAGCGCCACCGCCGCTGCGCGTAGAAAGGCCGAATTGGACGCGGATCTAGAAGCTCTAAGCAAAGAGGAGGACGCTGCCATAGCCCAAGCTGAAGTCTTAGGCTGCGTCCACTGTGCCTTCTTGCTTGTTGCGGCGTGCGGAGACTGAGGGAAAGCAGGTGCTTTCCCTGGCCTTGGTCCGGGGGCGTGTCGGGGGGCAGGCCAGTGACGTCACGGAGCTGGTTTTCTCTCATTGGGCGAACCGCTCACTTGACCGGCCCTGCGCTCCGGCAAGCGGGAAAATTTGAAATTTTCCTAAGACCTACGCTTTCGCAAGCTTTCCTCGGCCCGCAAGCACTAAACATGGACGCGGCCTTAGAAGCAGCTGCGAGACAGGACGGAGGGGAGCAACCGTACAGACGGATAGCCTCAGAGGACCCAGTCCAACGCACTGAGGACTATGTAAGGAGCCTCTTCAGCATAAACACCAGCGCACCATCTCAACACGACGAGAGTGACTCCACAGACACCGAAGACTTGCTAGGTCCACGTGGAAAAGACGCTGTTCCTTTAAGGGCACATGCTACCTGGGACAGCCACAGCCGTAACAGTGATCCACATGGATGCACTGCGACAGGCTCGCAATCCAGGTACACCCACACGGGAAAACACAGCCCCTCACATGGACCAGCAGTCATCACGCGTCCACGCCAAGAAAGAGGCGACCGCATGGACCCTCCCAGCAACTACCTCAGAACGTGACCAACACACCGATGCCTCTGGCCTGACAGACATGGCCAAGTACATGATCCGGCGTGACCTGGTGCAAACAGGACTTACCAACTTTAACGACCGTCCCGAGAACTACCGTATATGGAAGTTCGCATTCAAGGACGCAATCAAGAGCCTGGGCATCTCAGCTAGGAAAGAACTCAGACTGCTAGCCAAATGGCTGGGAAAAGAATCCATGGAACACGCGAAGAGTCTCGGGGCAGCAAATGCGAACCACCCCCAAGTAGGTCTTGACCTAGTATGGGAAAGGCTAGAAGAGTGCTACGGTAGCCCCGAAGCAGTCGAAGATTCGCTCTTCAAAAGAGTTGACAGCTTTCCCAGGATCACAACTAAAGACTACTCAAAGTTACGAGAGCTCGGGGACCTGCTGCAAGAGCTGCAGTTTGCAAGAAAAGACCATTCCTTAACAGGTCTCAACGTCCTAGACTCAGCTCGCGGAGTGAGACCCATCTTGGAGAAGCTACCCTACAACCTCCAAGAAAGATGGATTTCACAAGGCTCCAAATACAAAAGGGAGAAGCAAGTCGCCTTCCCCCCATTCTCATTCTTCTTGAGCTTCATCCACGAAGCGGCAAGGACAAGGAACGGTCCCAGTTTCATCTTGGGTGCGCAACCCACACACCGTGCAAGCAACCTGAGGAATGAGAGACGAGTGGCGAGATACGGTAACACTCAAACACCCATCTCGGTCCACAGGATGGACGTGTCCCCCACGACACAAACTACTCCCGATCAGTCGGTCGTCGGAGACGAGAAACCAAGGGACCCAAACAGGGAATGTCCCATACACAAGAATCCACACCCACTTAACATGTGCTTTGGGTTCAGGATGAAGTTCCTTCCTAGAGGAACGCAAGAAGTTACACTGAGAATTCAGAGTTTGCTTCAGGTGCTGCAATTCCACGACTCACCTAGCCAGAGACTGTAAAGAAGACATCAAATGTGTAGTGTGCAAAAGTGACAAGCACGTAACATCGCTACATCCAGAGGCGCTGACACTCCGCCAACTCAACAACCCATCCTCCGTAGCGGAGCATGGCGGGGAGGAAGGAGAAGGAGAGCCAACATCTGTCACGTCTCAGTGCACCAAGGTTTGCAGAAAAGGAAGTGACAAAATGTCCTGCTCCAAAATATGCCTTGTCGCAGTGCACCCCCAGGGACAACCTGAGAAGGCTATTCGGATGTATGCAATCCTTGACGATCAAAGTAACAGATCATTGGCGAAGACGGAATTCTTCAACGTATTCAACTCACAAGACAATGCCTCACCTTACACCCTCAGAACCTGTGCAGGGTCAACTGAGACAACAGGGAGAAGAGCAAGCGTCTACGTCATACGTTCAGTGGATAACAGAGTGAAGATAGCTCTCCCCACACTCATCGAGTGCAACCACATGGCTGCAAACAGGGACGAGATTCCCACACCAGACGTGGCACGCCATCACCCGCAACTCAGAGGAATAGCCAACTACATCTCGCCGGTAGAAAAAGTCGCCAAGATCTTGCTGCTGCTCGGTAGAGACACCTTGAGGGTGCACAAAGTCCGTAAACAGCGTAACGGACCCCACAACGCACCATACGCCCAAAGACTTGACCTAGGATGGGTGATAGTGAGCAACATGTGCACCGACAAAGGGCACGGGCCAGACTATGTTGACGCCCGCAGAACAGTGATTACAGAATGCGGACATACATCCCTCTCCGAACCATGTCTTGGCCATCTCCAAGCGACAGGAGGGCCAAGTGAGGAGAAGAGACAAGGTCATACCCCTGAGATCAACAAAAACATCTTCACATCAGGGGGATGTGACAATGGCCTAAGATGCTCAGCAGTCCAGACAGCTAAGGATGATGAGTCGACTCCACTGAAGGAAGAAAGTAACCTCCCAAAGGTGACCGACAAAGGGATCGTCCAAAAGCCAATAAACAATCGGACGGTCTTCCCGCGAGCAATGGCACGGCTAAGACGTACAGTTGTTCCTCTCCACAGAATACCAAGTGGCAAAGCAGCCAGCTGCCACGGCTGGCATAGCCGCAAAAGATTGCGCCCTGCAGGTGAAGCCACAGTGGCAAAAAGACTGTCCTCTCACACGTCAAAAAAGAGACAGTCGTAGAGACATTTCACAAAGGGATTTACAGGGAAAAAAGAGACTGTTCTTCGTCATGTCCAGGGAGAAAACAACCTCCTGACGGCAGTTAACAAAGAGACACAAAGGAGTATCGTCAAAATACGTGGAGACGTTCTCGTGCAAGAGAAACGTTCCGATGACCTAGGGTGTACAGCGTTCCAGACAACAAGGGACGGTAACAAACAAGTACTATCGATGGAAGATGGAGAATTCCAGAAGTTGATGGATAAGGAGCTCTTCAAGGACAGATCGGGCAGTTGGGTGACCCCGCTACCATTCCATTCACCAAGAAGACGCCTCCCAAACAACAAAGAACATGCCATCTCTAGGCTCACTTCGCTCCGCTGCGACCTACAAAGGAAACCGGAGACCAAACATAACTTTGTGGCCTTCATCCAGAAGACATTCCTTAGCGGCCACGCAAAGCCAGCACCTACACTAAAGGAAGGTGAAGAATGCTGGTACCTTCCAACTGCCCTTGGCACAGAATCGATTTAATTCCTGACCCTGATTCTGCGCTCGACTATTTCCAATCCGAGTTCTTAAAACTCTGTAATACCCATGCTCCACTACGCTGAATAAGGGTACGGGGGCCCCACCTTCCATGGGTTACACCTGACCTTATAGCACTCTACCAGTTCAGGGATGCCTTGTGGAAAAGCCACAAAGTAACTGGCACTACCAAGGATCTCAATCACTACAGATGCCTGCGGAACATGTGCACAAGGCAAACAAGGCATGCAAAAGCACAATATTACTCTGAAAATCTCCACCAGAACACATCAAACCCAGCTAACTTCTGGAAGGTTATCAACAACATATTCCAGCCTTCTAACCATCAACAGCCAAGTAACATCACTAAGGGCGATATTACTCTGACAAACACCACCGACATTGCAAATGCATTCAATGATTACTTTGTGGGGTGTGCTACTAACTTATTAGCGAAACGCAGCCCAAACCACAAACCTAAATCTCATCCAGGGAGTACCCCTATAGCTCAACCCCCTCCCAACACTGCCCACAAATTTCAATTTGGCCCAGTATCCGAAGAGGAGATTACACAAGCGCTTCTCAAATTAAAACTAAGCAGCCAATGTGGACCTGACTTACTACAATCTAGGTTCCTAAGACTTGGTGCCCCAGCAATTGCCAAACCAATTGCTTCCATAGTCAACTCTATCCTGTCTGCAGGCCATATCCCTAAGACCTGGAAAGCTGCCAGAGTTGTCCCAATCTTCAAAAGTGGGGACAAAAACACTGTCTCAAACTACAGGCCAATCTCCCTTCTCCCAATCCTATCCAAAGTCATGGAAAAATGTGTCCACTCCCAATTAAGCGATTACTATAACAAGACAAATTTCCCTAGCCAATTCCAACTGGCTTTCGCCCCAAACACTCCACCGTAACTACCCTGCTAAAAGTTTGCAATGAAATCCAGTGTGGAATGAGTCAACTCACAGGTACAGTATTCCTAGATTTTGCAAAGGCTTTTGATACTGTTGATCATGCTATCCTGCTTAACAAACTCCAGAGCTCTGGAATAAGGAAGCATGCTTTAAACTGGTTTCAGTCCTACCTATCAGGAAGATCCCAACATGTGTCCATCTCAGGCTCTAATTCTAACCCCTGGATATCACCTGTGGTGTCCCGCAAGGCTCTGTTCTGGGGCCCCTACTCTTCTTAGTGTTCATCAATGATCTCCCCACAGCTTGTCAGGAAGCCTCAATACACATGTATGCAGATGACACAATCCTATATGCACACAGCCATAGCCTCTCTGACCTTCAACACATACTTCAGTCTGACTTTTTGAGACTCGAAAACTGGATTTCCCAAAACAAACTGTTTTTAAACACTGACAAGACTGTAACAATGGTATTTGGGGCCAAGACTAAATTTTTAAAGCTTCCAGCGACGGAGCTCCACATTAGAACCAACACTAACACCACCCTAACTCCTGTTACTAGTTTTAAATACCTGGGCATATGGCTTGACTCCCACTTAACATTCGGGATGCACATTGATACACTGACAACCAAGACCTACAGTGGTGACCAACTTTAATCTTACTTGGCTAGCTCCGCGAATTTCAGAAGATCCCGGTGATGTGCGGTTTTGTGTCGTTTTCTCCCGGGGTGTATAGCGTTATTTCCGCGGCTGTGATTTAAGCATTTTATTCCCGCTGGCTGCAATACTGCAATGCCGTGTAAAAACGCATGGGAGCGTTTGCGAGCTGTTGTCTCTGAAGTCTAATACCTTCGCGGTTCAACCTACAGTACACAGTCTGTGCGTGCGCGCGCAGTAATAGTAAAATTGCATATTTAATTTATTTTAAAGTACAGTACTGTACATGCTCGGACCCTGTTGGGGTGAAGTGAGGGGGTTCCTAACATCTGTGGGAAAATGAATTTTAATTCTATGGTGAGTACTGTCTTGTTGCCGTATTATTGTGGTGGGGCTGGCTGGGTACTTCTTTAGGGGGCTGACCATTACTGTTCATTAAAACTTTTCTTTTTTTTTTCCTCAGAAAAGAAAACGGCTAATGGGGGGATTTCGATGGATAATATTGTACTGTATGCTGATGTTTTCCGGCCGTACAGTATACTGTTCTGTACTGTGTAATAAACCCGAATAAATAAAACTATGCATTTATTCTACATGTTCAGTATCGTTTCATTATGTGTCTTCCACAGTATACTGTACAGTGGTATACAGTGCCTAACATCTATTGGCACAAAGAATTTTATTCCTAGGTGCCCTAGAACAGAAGTTCCCACGCCAATTGCCCGTGAACTTGACCGCGGTCCTAAGTAGTTCCCACGCCAATTGCACGAATATAATGTAAAATAACCCGTTCTGTGGGTCTGAGCGGGTTGAAATGTACCTGGTCCTCATGCGGGAGGACCCTTGCCATAGTGGCAAAATATCAGCCTTGCACGACCCCCGGAACCGGAGGTACCAAAAGACAGTTTAAAATCACATTACCAAAGTGGCTTTTTTTCTGCCATGCAAGTCAATGGCAGAAATCTAAACTTTAACATTACCCTGACTCTGTTCTGTTGCCACGAGAGGGTCGCAATTTGCCATGCAATCCTGCCGCAACTAGGACTACATGGTGACCGAATCTGAGCCCTCTAGGTCGAACAGAACCGGAGTTGTGGGTTCCAGGTTTCTGCTCATTCTGACTTAGCCGGTTCAAAGCTTTCTCCGCCATTGCGCTCAATGGTAGGACCCTCCTCACCGGCGTGATCCTTTCTTGCCGCCATTACTGCTCGGACCCTGTTGGGGTCAAGTGAGGGGGTTCCTAACATCTAGGGGCAAAATGAATTTTATTTCTAGGTGCCCTAGAACAGAAGTTCCCACGCCAATTGACCTAGTTCCCACGCCAGGCCTAGGGGGATGGGGGCATTGTGTCCAGTCAAATCTGCTTGTACAGTCAAATGTACAGTATATAAACAGCAGCAATGATATACACAAAACCTCTCCTCTCTCAATGAATTACTGTACTGCAGACAGAATGAGGAAAAGATAAAGACTAAAGAAAAAATAATTTTACTATACAGTATAGTATATACAGTATATTATACAGTACATTACAGTACTAGGAGGGTCCTACCATTGAGCGCAATGGCGGAGAAAGCTTTGAACCGGCTAAGTCAGAATGAGCAGAAACCTGGAACCCACAACTCTGGTTCTGTTCGACCTAGAGGGCTCAGATTCGGTGACCATGTAGTCCTAGTTGCGGCAGGATTGCAAGGCAAATTGCGACCCTCTCGTGGCAACAGAACGGAGTCAGGGTGATGTTAAAGTTCAGGTTTCTGCCATTGACTTGCATGGCAGAAAAAAAGCCACTTTGGTAATGTGCTTTTAAACTGTCTTTTGGTACCTCCGGTTCCGGGGGTCGTGCAAGGCTGATATTTTGCCACTATGGCAAGGGTCCTCCCGCATGAGGACCAGGTAAATGTCAACCCGCTCAGACCCACAGAACGGGTTATTTTACATTATATTCACGCAATTGGCGTGGGAACTACTTAGGGCCGTGGTCAAGTTCACGGGCAATTGGCGTGGGAACTTCTGTTCTAGGGCACCTAGGAATAAAATTCTTTTTGCCCATAGATGTTAGGCACTGTATACCACTGTACAGTATACTATGGAAGACACATAATGAAACGATACTGAATATGTAGAATAAATGCATAGTTTTATTTATTCGGGTTTATTACACAGTATACTGTACGGCTGGAAAACATCAGCATACAGTACAATATTATCCATCGAAATCCCCCCATTAGCCGTTTTGATGAGGAGCTGAGGGAAAAAAAAGAAAAGTTTTAATGTACAGTAATGGTCAGCCCCCTAAAGAAGTACCCAGCCAGCCCCACCAAAATAATACGGCAACAAGACAGTACTCACCATTGAATTTCCCATTCAGCTTGCCCCGGCGCCGGTCCACTGCCAGTCCAGCTTTCTTCATCATCCACGTCGATAGTTGGCAGCGGGACTAGCCACCTGTAGTCATCAGGTGAGGCTGGAAATCGCTTACGTACATGCAAGCTTCATAAAAACTGCACGCCAAATCCAGCTCAGCCTCAGGCTCAGGGTTGTCACTGACAGTGGGACCATCATTGGAAGCTGGTGCTGGTGCATTGCTTGGCAGCGACTGTCGCTTCTTAGTTGGTTTTAACACGACCCTTTGCCTTTTGCCGCCTCCATGATCATAGATACGGGAAAAACCCGGTGATACACACCAATACCCTCCAACAAATTGGGGCTCAATACGGTGAAAACAGGGGTCACTACATAACCTTTTCCTTACTGCATGCTTCCACGTATGAGGAGTTGGCGAAAATTTGTAAAAGTCATAGTTTTCGATAAAATACTGATAAATTTGAGCAACTGTTGCCATCTTATCCTCTGTTGCATTAATCGCGGCCCATATCAAATACGCGTAACTTCTGTCAGGTTTTTGGAAAGCAGGCTGCACTTGAACACTCATGGCGGGTGGGTCTCTGGAGAATAGTGTAACACAAACTGAAACTGGTCTTTGTCTTTCTTTAATATGAAAAGCCTAAATTGATACATTTTGGCAACTCTTCCTTCAGTCTCAAGGCCAAGGCCAAGTTACAATGGCACACTGTGGTACAGTATCTTTTTTAAACGAAACACCTGCAAGCCGACACATTACTGATTCGGCGCATTACAATTCATGAATTTCTGCCATCTGGCGGACACGCGAAGCATTGCAGCCTATTTAAATCCGAACCATTATCAAAAAACCCATGAACCGTGCGTCAGCCGGGCATGACCCTGGCTGGGACGGCAAAAGGAGCACGGTATGCTCCAGGTGAACAGCGTGGCATTCCAGGAACAAGCCAGGTAAAAGCCGGTGATTTGTAAGAATAAAAGCTGCCGCAACAGTATGCCAAATTAGGGGTACTTTACAGGAACAAATCCTCCCTAAGTCTCCTGGTCAGAAAACGTATCGCACAGCAGATGCTAATGCCAATTATTGACTATGGAGACATAGTATATGGCTCGGCAACTCAATCCCACCTTAGCAAACTTGACACCCTCTACAATTCAATTTGTCGTTTTGTTCTCCAATGCAACTATAACACACATCACTGCGAAATGCTCAAAGAACTAAATTGGTCATCACTCGAGTCTAGGCGCAAAGTTCACCTTTCCTGTCTTGCCTTCAAATTCTTTCTGGGCAAGCTACCCACCTATCTGAATAAGCTCCTCACCCCTACCACATGCAGCACTTATCATCTGAGATCTGACTCCAAAAGACTGTTCATGGTCCCTGTAGGCAGACGCTCACAGAGGTATGCAAGAGAGTCTGGTTATAGTGAAATTAAATAAGGCTTTTATTGCGCCTGTTTCCTTAACATCAGGAAACCATCCAAACAAGGGGTAAACAAAGCTTCTATTCACTTGGGAGTATTTTAGTGAAATACTACAGTATGCAGTCCACACTCCCTTTAGATAAGCATGTCTCTCAGCCCCAAACATATAGCGTGAAATAAGCAGATATATAAAGTCTCATAAATGAAAGTCTTATCTGTTCCTTGTGGTTTGGAGGGAAAATCTTCTCTGTTCCTGCATTGCTACCTTTCCTCAGGTTTTGTCAGCATTCAGGTTTAGAAGTTTCCCCTGTGTCTTGAAAGCAGCTCTGCTGTTTTTTCTGGCAGGGCTCAAGACAAGTTGTGAGAGTCAAGGACAATCTCTGCTCTGTCTCCAAGTTCAGCTCAGGTGTGAGCTAAGGAGTCTCTCTTCCTGTCTCCAAAAACAGGATTTTCTAAGCAATCTAATCAGGCAGGTGGTGTTTGTTAATTGACTACCAGCAGTTAACCACCACACTGCTGGATTAGAGGCACATTACCTGAACAGGGATAACTCCCCTGTTACAGTCCCAATGCTCAACAAAGTATCCGGCCGCTCCTCCTCTTACCGTGCACCCCAAAACTGGAACAACCACCGGAGACTCTCACATCCACCTCCAGTTTAAGTTCTTTCAAAACTAAGGCTGTCTCACATTTTAATCTTGTCTGTAACTGTTACATGAGCCTATAATATACATCTTCTCTAACTGTGCATGCAATGTATACCCTGTTCATTTATGTAACTGTATTTGTAACCATGTATTATTTGTCATATTAACTATGCCCAGGACATACATGAAAACGAGAGGTAACTCTCAATGTATTACTTCCTGGTAAAACATTTTGAAATAAATAAATAAAAATCTGGGGTCTACCACCCTCAGGAACCCGATTAAATCTGGGTAGTTTTCAGCTCCAGCGCTCAGCACCAGGGAGTCTCCCTGAACGACGCCCTCTTCACTGGACCAGACTTGACAACCAGTCTTCCAGGAGTGTTGATCCGGTTCCGCAAAGAGCCAAAAGCCATCTCCTTCTCCCAAACGCCAGGTGATAGAGTGACAGGCTACCACGACTGGCATACCTACAAGGGGATGCACTCTGTAGGTGAAACTACAGAGACAAAAGGACTGTTCTTCCATAAGTTTGAATATAAACAGGACCAGAGACTTGCAAAAGATTTTGTGGTGCACCCAGCTAGCCTGGACCGGTGCATCTGCTTGGCATCCTTTGCCGAAGAACCTTGGCCAAGGGACTTTGATGCCAGTGATACCGGCCGGTATCACATCATTGTGTGGACATGGACTTTCGCCATGTTTTGTGAATACGGTGTTATGTATTGTCATTATGTATTGCACATATGTTCCACATATTTTATTATACAGTGGTATCTCCAGATACCAGACGGGGAGTGTCGTGGAACAGGATTTTACATTTCTCTGTCTCCCTTTGCAGCTCATAGGATTCATGTCTCCCTGGTTTAGCTGCCTGCTATTTTCCCTGTCCCAGCAGCTATCTGCATGTGAAAAGGCAACACTATTATTACATGTTGTTTACACAGCCCTAGTCAGTGTTGGTTGCCTGCAATCTCCTATTCTCCTAGCTGAGAGTGGGCTATTCCTACCCGCCTGTCCTTGCTGACAGTATAGTCTCACTTCACTTCTAATGTGACCCTTGCCCCTCACTTCCTTTTCACCCTGGACTCCGAGTGAGTACCTGCCTGCAATTTGCCCCAGCAACACCTTTCTGTTTTTACACTGCCTTATCTTGATACACTGCACTTCAGACAGAGAATCACTCTCTACCCACACTACATCTGCAAGTACCTTTCTTCCTGTGATTTTCCCTCAATAAAACTAAGAAAGACAAAAGGACTTGTGCTTTGGAAGAGGGAAGGCATGAGTTAAGCTAACTGGAATTATTCATACATCATTCGTGACCCTGGTTCTAGGAATGGATCAGTTGCTAGTCTGTGTTACCTAAGGTTTTGTATACTAATGTGTTCAAACATTTTCATAGGCATATTTTTGCTTTATTTGCCTAATTATACGTAAAAGGAAACCATGACTAACAGGTATGCTGTTAAATGTAAGTGAATCTGAATACAGTATGTTCAAGACCTCCTAAATAGATCAAAGCCTAAATCTCTCTGACGGCTACAAGATGGCAGAGCTTGCCACAGGCCTTCTGTTGCTGCTTGCTGAAGATCTTTGTCTGTAAAACATGCCTGATGGCTGAGTATATTTTTAAGGATGATCAGGTAAAAGGCTGTCTTCTGACATTTTAACTAATCCCTTCCAGCCTGTGGTTTACTGCACATTTAGGATATTTGCTAGCAGGGGTGAGTGGCTTTTTCACATATGCAGCCTGTCATTTTGAATTGGGCGTTGATTTGATGACTGCTAATGTAAAGTTATACAATGAAATGGATTCTGATTGCATTAAAGTGACATGAGCTGGCCTTTTTACCTTTTGCCAGACTTATAATGAATGCTTAACCCACAGCAATCAGAGTAGTTCTATCATGCTGAAACATGATCTGTGCGACAGGCGGCTGTTTTTTTTTGTGCAGCATCCTTTTTGCTTATTTGAGTGTAAAGGTTTCTGTTTGATAACCTTTCTGTGCCTTGTCAATCAGCGATAAGCAGCAGGCTTCTTAACCCCTTTGCTAATGGAGTCTATAGTAGTACTTTGTAAAATCTATAATCTGGTTTTTATGGTTAACTTTGAATGCAAAGCAGAGAGACAGAGAGTGGTGGTAAATTCAAGGTTGAGCTAAAATATGAAAGTTACTTACTGCACCGGCAGCTTTTATTCTTACTAATAACTGGCATGTACCTGGCATGTTCCTGGAATGTGACACTTTTCACCCGGAGCATGCCGGGCTCCTTTTGCCTTCCCAGCCAGGCACATTACACGGCTGACGCGCGGTTGATGTGTTAATTAATAATGGTTCAGGATTTACTAGGCTGCAATGCTTCGCGTGTCGGCCAGATGGCATAAATTCATGAATTGTAATGCAGTATATATATATATATACATATATATATATATATATACTGTATAACAACAACCCCTATAACCCCTAACATACAATACTGTACATTTTTATTCATAGTGTACATGTACAGGGGGTCTCGGGAGCTGAACCGCGTTGGTTTCAGGTCAGGGGACCCCCTGCTCCCCGAGATACAGCCCCCTTTATGAGGTGCCGGTATCCCTCTGCTTGGTTTAAAGGTCCCGATCACGTGACCGCGGCCTGTAAACCAAGCAGAGGGATACCGGCACCCCCTAAAGGGGCCTGTATCTCGGGGAGCAGGGGGTCCCCGGACCTGAAACCACAGCGGTTCTGCTCCGGAGACCCTCTGCCCATGTACAGTATAAATAAAAAACATATATAAATAAACACTCGTTCCTTACCTCAGCGGCTATGTGCTATGGTAACGAAGCAGCATTTCTGTATTTTAATAATATTGTACAGTGAGCAGGGGGTTCCCTGAGCCAGAAATTAATGCTCAGGGGACCCCCTGCTCCTGCACAATATTATTAAAAATACAGAAATGCTGCTTCATTACCATAGCGGATAGCCGCTAAGGAAATGAAGGGGTTAACTCACCGTGCCTGCTTTATTGTGGGTAGCGGGGGTGGGTGAGGGGGGTATTTGGCCCTTGGTGTGAGTTTAGGACTTGCGGGGGGGGGGTTGCGGGTGCACTTTTCACGACCGTAGCAGTTAATACCGCTACGGTCATGAAGGGGGTAAGCCCTCCCGCTACCCCCCCGCAAGCCCTAAACAAGCACCGTTGGGGCTAATACCCCCTTCACCCACCCCCGCTACCCACAATAAAAAAAAACTCACACACAGCCGTCGCCAAAAATAAATAAATCTAAATAAATAAATGACTATAAATAAATACATTTGAAATACATTTTTATTTATAGTGTAGATGTGCAGGGGGTCTCCGGAGCTGAACCGCGTTGGTTTCAGGTAGGGGGACCCCCTGCTCCCCGAGATACAGACCCCTTTTATGAGGTGCTGGTATCCCTCTGCTTGGTTTAAAGGGCCCGATCACGTGACCGCGGCCTGTAACCCAAGCAGAGGGATACCGGCACCCCCTGAAGGGGCCTGTATCTCGGGGAGCAGGGGGTCCCCAGACCTAATACCACAGCGGTTCAGCTCCGGAGACCCTCTGCACATCTACACTATCAATAAAAATGTATTTTAAATGTATTTATTTATTATTGTTTTTTTTTTATTTATACACACCACATCCTACCCCTGACCGTCTTTATTTTCAGGTCTGCAGTGCGCCTATCTAAAGGGGATTCTTTGGTGTATCACTCTCGATACACATTTATTATCTATCTAGCCCATCCCCAGGCAGCACGCCTCTACCTTCTAGGGGTCTGAGCGAGGTCCCTTTCTATAGTTCTTTTTTCTATTTATTTATATTCATTTATTTATTTATTTATTTAAATTTATTTATTAATTGTGCTGCTGCTGCAAGTCCTAAACTCACACCAAGGGCCAAACACCCCCCTCACCCCCGCTACCCCCAATAAAAAAAAACTCACACAGCAGCCGCCAAGAAAGAAATAAATAAATCTAAATAAATAAATAAATGACTATAAATAAATACATTTGAAATACATTTTTATTTATAGTGTAGATGTGGGGGTCTGGGGGTAGATGTGTATAGTGGGGGTCTCCGGAGCTGAACCGCGTTGGTTTCAGGTCTGGGGACCCCCTGCTTCCCGAGATACAGCCCCCTTTATGAGGTGCCGGTATCCCTCTGCGTTTAAAGGTCCCGATCACGTGATCGCGGCCTGTAAACAAAGCAGAGGGATACCGGCACCCCCTAAAGGGGCCTGTATCTCGGGGAGCAGGGGGTCCCCAGACCTAAAACGTTTCTGCTCCGGAGACCCTCTGCACATCTACAGTATGAATAAAATACATATATAAATAAACACTCGTTCCTTACCTTAGCGGCTATGTGCTACGGTAATGAAGCAGCATTTCTGCAGAGGGATACCGGCACCCCCTAAAGGGGCCTGTATCTCGGGGAGCAGGGGGTCCCCAGACCTAAAACCACAGTGGTTCAGCTCCGGAGACCCTCTGCACATCTACACTATCAATAAAAATGTATTTTAAATGTATTTATTTATATTCATTTATTTATTTAGATTTATTTATTTATTGTGCTGCTGCTGTGTGTGAATTTTTTTTATTGTGGGTAGTGGGGGTGGGTGAAGGGGGTATTAGCCCCATCGGTGGTTGTTTAGGGCTTGCGGGGGGTAGCGGTGCACTTAACCCCTTCACGACCGTAGCGGTATTAACTGCTACGGTCGTGAAGGGGTTAAGTGCACCCGCAACCCCCCCCCCCTCCCGCAAGTCCTAAACTCACACCAAGGGCCAAATACCCCCCTCACCAATCCCCACTACACACAATAAAGCGGGCACGGTGGGTTAACCCCTTCATTGCCTTAGCGGCTATCCGCTATGGTAATGACGCAGCATTTTCCGTATTTTTAATAATATTGATCAGGAGCAGAGGGGGGGGGGGTTCCCTGAGCATTAATTTCTGGCTCAGGGAACCCCCTGCTCACTTTACAATATTATTAAAATAATGCTTCTTTACCATAGCGCATAGACGCTAAGGTAAAGAACGAGTGTTTATTTATACTGTATATTGTATGTGTTTTATTGATAGTGTACATGTGCAGAGGGTCTCCAGAGCAGAAGCGCACAGGTTTCAGGTCTGGGGACCCCGTGCCCCCCGAGATACAGGCCCCTTTAGGGGGTGCCGGTATCCCTCTGCTCTGCTTGGTTTACAGGCCGCGGTCACGTGATCGGGATCTTTAAACGCAGAGGGATACCGGCACCCCCTAAAGGGGCCTGTATCTCGGGGGGCACGGGGTCCCCAGACCTAAAACCAACGCGGTTCAGCTCCGCAGACCCCCTGCACATCTACACTATCAATAAAAATGTATTTCAAATAATTTTTAATGTGCGGATGTTTGCGCAGAGAGAGAGCAGCGGATCTCTCTCTGCTGCAAACACATCTCGCCCCCGCCGCCCAAACAGTAGTATCATTTATGTATGTGCATATACAGTACAGTACAGTACTGTACAGTACTGTATGTTAGGGCTTACAGGGGTTGTTGTTATACAGTATATACAGTATATAGTATACAGTATACAGTATACTGCATTACAATTCATTATAGGGGACGGCTTCACAGAGAATAGCTCGCAAGCGCCACCATGTGTATTTTGACGGCATTGCAGTATTGTAACCAGCCGGAATAAAAAGCTTAAATTCCGACCGGAAAATAACGCAATGTACTCTGGCAGAAAACTATCAGAAACCTGAATACACCCGAGTATACCCGAATTCGCGGGACTAGCCGTGCTCGAATAAAGTGTGTCGCCAGTGTATAGATGGCTGCAATCTGGACCCCCCTTGTTAGAGATACCGTCAGCAGGATGATGTATGTAAAATAGAGAGAGAACTACATAGTGCGATCAAAAAGGTACAACTTTATATTTTAAAAAACGGGTCAATAAAATGCGCACTTACAATGTGCCAGTAAAAATCAAGCATGTATCTCACAAATGGAGAAGGTAGAAGCTCCCCGAACTGCTCACCGCCTCCCTCGGGTGTTTGGCTGGCTTTCTCCCACGGATCTTTATGCCTGTTCAGAGCCTCCCTCAAGGTGCCCGTCCAGGAAGATGACGTCACGGCTGCAGAGTTGGTCAGCTACGGGTCGCGTCTGAGCCCAAAATTGGTCCACTCAACGCGTTTCGCCCAGCTTGCTGTAGCTGTTATCGGCTTCGTCAGGAGTGTGTAAAGTTGGGTACAGTTGATTCTTTTATGCCCTATAGACAAGCTAATCTATTCAATTATACAATAAAACAATTAAACAACCTGATCTATGGCTATTATTATGGGAGTGAAGTTGGAAATTTCAAGACATACAGTGAATTGCTTCGCATGCATTAATGAGTAAGTGCAAATGACAATGCAATAAAGAAGCAAACAGAAAGCAGACATAATAATCTTATGATGTTTAAAGGTGCATATATATATAATTACAATAACAACCCAACTTGGGCAATATGAAATGTCATTAGACAATTATTGTTTTGGATAGCATATGTGGATTTATTCCATCTGCAATCATCAAGGAGCAACACATATGGAATTAGATTTGAGGAGATAAAGTTTGAGGGGTAAACTCTGTTAATAGTGTGAGACTGCTCACAACACTTTATAGATTCTAATAATTTTTTTATAATTTTTTCTTACTTCTTCAGTAGATCTTCACTCTAAAAAGTTCTAACAATAATGCTCAAATTTTGCAAAAAAACGGGTCTATTAGAATAATAATACTAGGAGTTAGTATATATGTGCAATCTTTGATAGGGTACAATCTTCTGCACTACATCTATCTGGGAACTGATTTGTCAGGAAAATATGGCAGGGTGTTAATTCCTGATGGCATTATAATGGCACCTTGCTTTAGGTGTATCTTGGTGGTCCAAACCTTATGTGTTGTATATGTACATTTATAGAGATAAATCAATAAAATGAGTTGTGAGAATAGTATACAGATTACATTTATCATATTTGAATAAGAAACGGAGTTGTAAGGGCATTCACTAAGGTTGCGTTATCAGGGGGGCTATTATGTATGTAAAAAAAGAAGAAGAGAAGAAAAAATGTGAATAAAAATATAATACTAAGGTGCTGATAATGAAAAATTCTCTATCAATCAACTATAATGACATTTCATTTACAATGAATGGACACAGGATCAAAATTCAAAACATCAACATACAGATATAGTGTATACAGTTGTTGGTTCCTATGGGAAATCCTGAAAAATAAGATAGGAAAAGCTGATGCAAAGACAGAGAGACAAAGGAACTAAAGAGGATCATATTAGTACCATGATATTAAGCATAATCTATTTCAAAAAAGGAGCAAGATCTATCTCGGCATTAAGGCCTCTTGGAGCTAGTGTTTTGAGGCGATGGATCCAAAATGTTTCCCTCTTTAGAAGTTCTGACCCCCTATCCCCTCCCCTCCAATGGGGTAGTACATGTTCGATGGCTTTAAAGATTAGGCCTGTTGGTTCTCCACCGTGACATTCAGAAAAATGATTTGGTATACTGTGGTTAGTCAATTTTCTCTTGATGCCACTCAGATGTTCGATAATTCGAGTTCTTACTGGTCTTATGGTCTTTCCGATATATTGTAACTTGCAGGAACATTCCATTAGATAGACTACATGGTCTGTCCTGCAAGTCATAAAAGTTTCAATATTGAAGACTTCACCAGTGACATTAGAGCAAAAATTGGTATGATCAGAAGACCTGAATCCACACGCCTTACAACTTGTACAGCTAAAAAAACCTTTCTTATTTAGCCATCTATTGTTCTTAGAATTGGTGTCCCTTAATGCACTAGGGGCTAATTTGTCTTTGAGATTAGAGGCTTTTTTAAAAATCACATTTGGTCTGTCTGGGATATTGGGACCCAACACTGGATCGTTTTTGAGTATGTCCCAGTGCTTAAGAATAATATTCTTAATTTTTCCTGCATCTCTACTATATCCCGTCAGAAATGCAAAATCATATTTGTTGTTTCTATTTAAATTCTTTTGCTTAGGTACCAGTAGATCCTCTCTCTGAAGTTCCCCTGCCCTACTTATAGCTGATTCTATTGTTTCCTCCTTGTAGTTTTTCTCCTAGAATCTGTTTTTTATTTTTTCAGATTGTGTAATGTATTGTTCTTTGTCTGTGCAATTCCTTCTTATTCTGGTGAACTGGCTTGCTGGTACATTGTCCATCCATTGTGGTAAATGGCAACTGTCTCTCTTGATGAAGTTGTTTTTATCTATATCTTTAAAATAAGTTTTTGTCTTGATAGATTCGTTTTCGATATAGATATTTAAATCTAGGAAATTGATTTGATCCTTGCTCCATTCACTAGTAAATTTCAAATTATATGAGTTAATATTCATCTCATTGATGAATTCAATAAGTGTATCTTCTCCCCCGCTCCAAATGAAAAACACATCATCAATGTAGCGGCGATAGAGGACAAGACTCGCACCAAGCTCACCCCCTGACCAGATGTTGTCTGTCTCCCAATCTGATACAAACAGATTGGCGTAGCTTGGAGCGAATCTCGTCCCCATCGCCGTCCCACATTTTTGCAAATAAAAAGTGTGTGAATACCAAAAATAATTGTGCTCTAATATGAATTTTATACTGTCAATAATAAATTCAACCTGTGATGCTGGTAGACTCTCATCCTCCTGTAGAACCCGCCTGACTGATTCGCAACCCTGTGTGTGTTCTATAATTGTATACAGTGAAGCAACGTCGCATGTTGCCAATAGAAAGTGTTTTTCCCACTTGACACAACTCAAAAGATTGAGTATCTCTACTGTGTCTTTTAGATAGGCCTTTTGTTTGACCACATATTTTTGTAAGAATGTGTCTATATATAAAGAGAGGTTGGCAGTTAGTGAGTCAATCCCCGAGACTATTGGTCTGCCTGGGGGATTGACTACACTCTTATGGATCTTTGGAAGGAAGTAGAAGACCGGCATCATGGCTTTATTTCGGTACAAGAAATTATATTCTTTTTCATCCAGTATGCCGGTCTCCCTTCCCCCATCCAACAGCATTTTGAGTTCTTCTGTATATTTGATGATGGGATTGCCTGACAGCTTTTCATATGTGTTGGTGTCTCCTAGCAATCTCAATGCCTCTTCTTCATATTTGTCTCGATCCATAAGAACTATCCCACCCCTTTGTCTGCCTGTTTGACCACCAAATCCTTATTATCCATAAGTTGTTTAAGGGCATCTTTTTCATTCTTAGTTAAGTTTTCTTTTTGTTGGTTTCCCTTTTCTTTCAAATCTGTACTCAAATTTTCAAATTCTTTTGTTATCATTTGAAAAAAGACTTCCAAATGGTTCCCTGTGGCAAAGTGTGGGAAGAAGGTGGATTTGGGTTTCAACCCTGTGTGTATGTATCTTCTTTCTTGTTCTACCACTGCTGGTACTTCCCTGATAGTGTTGTGCTCAATGTGTCTCCCTAGGAAATAGCGTTTCACAGTGAGTTTCCTTAGGAAACGGTTGGCATCAATGTATAAATCAAAGCTGCTATGTGTTTTCATAGGTGCAAACGACAATCCCTTTGATAGCACACTTTTCTGTGTGTCAGATAAAGTTATCTTGCTTAAATTGAAAACATTTTCTATATTTACTTTGCACTCCTTTTGGTGTTTCTTGTGTTTTCTTCTACCCCTCTTTCCTCTGAAAGTCTTCCTCTTTTTGAGCTGCCTGCCGGACCCCCCTCTATCTGTGATTGTGGTTTGGGATCCCACAAAGTGGAAGGGCCCTCTGCCCCTAAAAAAGAGGAATCTGCACTATATTGTCTTTTTAGATCTTTCTTTTCTTTTTTCTCTCTAGAGTCTGATGAATTAGTCCTTTCTTTATTGTCTCTTTTCTCTCTAGAGTCTGTTGAATTAGTTCTATTTTGCTGTTTTCGTGTCCTATCTTCCTCTCTTTTATCCTTTTTTGATTGGTTAATAGGGCTGTAGTTAGCTCTGTCTCCTCCTCTATATGGTTCTTTTCTTGGAGAATGGCGGTTCTCTCTAATCATTTTGTCTTTGTTCTGATGGTCTTGTCTCTCATCTCTTTCCCTTTCACTATGTGCTTTATTATCAAAGTTAGTATGTCTGTCTCCATGTTGTTCTTTTCTATAATTACTTTTGTAGTATTTCTTAAAAATCCTATTTTTATTCCAACTTCTTTGTTCTCCCTTTCTGTAGTCTTCCTCATCTCTGTGTAATTTTTGTGTTTTATTATTATCTGTATCTCTTTCTAGAACTTCTAGTTTCTTTTGTAATAGAATATCTTTTTCTTTGAATTCCTTTGTGTTTTCAAAGGGGGTCAATTTTTCTTTTATTGCATTAATCTCTTCATCTAATTGCTGCAGATGAGCCTTTTGTTGTTTTATAATGAGATCAATCAGCCCATGGGAGCAATTATCTAGCAATTGATCGCCACCTAGTCCCGCCCCCGCCCCTAGTCCCGCCCCCAACCCTGCTTTAAAATAAAATATATAAATAAAATACATTTAATAAATTCCTAGTCAGAACAACATTCGTTTTTGACAAATGTATTTATTACATTATACTACAATTAGTCCTTGTTTCGTGTGTGTGTGTGTGTGTGTGTGTGTGTGTGTGTGTGTGTGTGTGTGTGTGTGTGTGTGTGTGTGTGTGTGTGTGTGTGTGTGTGTGTGTACAGTAAGTGTGTAAATGTCGGATCTAGAAATAAAAGCCACAGGTGAATGACTAGTTTCCTGAACCCCTTAACCAGTGTCTGGACGTCCCCGCTTCACAATATCTAAAGCAGCAATCCCGCCTGGGATCTTACCTGATGCGCAGTCCCTCAATGTCCAGGTACCTCATTCCCGCAATGTTATAAGTTGGAGGGGATGTGTTCCCTACCTGTCATCTGGGTTAGGGGGGATTCCGATGTCTCCTGTGTGAAGCTTGAGTCAGATCTGGAAGAAAGCAGTATAAGTTATTTTGGTGTAGTATAGGACAGTTAAGATATATATAGGGTAAATAAGATTTCCAGATACAGAGAGGGGGAGAGAGAGGGAGCGGAAGAGAGAGAGGGAGGGAGAGGAAGAGAGGGAGAGGAAGAGAGAGGGGAAGAGAGAGAGAGGGAGAGAGAGAGGGAGAGAGGAAGAGAGAGAGGGAGAGAGAGGAAGAGAGCGAGAGAGAGGAAGAGAGAGAGAGAGGGAGAGGAAGAAAGGGAGAGAGGAAGAGAGAGAGAGGAAGAGAGAGAGAGAGAGAGAGAGGGAGAGAGAAGAAGAGAGGAAAAGAGAGAGAGGGAGAGAGAGGAAGAGAGAGAGAGAGAGAGGGAGAGAGAAGAAGAGAGGAAAAGAGAGAGAGGGAGAGAGAGGAAGAGAGAGAGAGGAGACAGAGGAGAGAGAGAAAGAGAGAGAGGAGAGAGAGAAAGAGAGAAAAGAGACAGAGGAGGGAGAGAGAAAAAGAGACAGAGGAGGGAGAGAGAGAAAGACAGGAGAGAGAAGGAGACAGAGGGGGGAGAGAAAGAGAAAGGGGAGAAAGAGACCAGAGAGAGGGGAGACGGGGGAGACCAGAGAGGGGGGAGAACAGAGAGAGGGGAGACCAGAGACGGAGGAGACCAGAGAGAGGGGGGAGACCAGAGAGAGGGGGGAGACCAGAGAGAGGGGAGACGGGGGAGACCAGAGAGAGGGGGGAGACCAGAGAGAGGGGAGAGGGGGGAGACCAGAGAGAGGGGAGATGGGGGGAGACCAGAAAGAGGGGAGACGGGGGGAGACCAGAGAGAGGGGGGCAGGGGTGACTGACCGGGTCAGGGGTTACTGACTGACCAGGGCAGGGGTGACTGACTGGCAGGGGTGACTGACTGACCGGGGCAGGGGTGACTGACTGACCGGGGTAGGGGTGACTGACTGACCGGGGAAGGGGTGACTGACTGACCGGGGCAGGGGTGACTGACTGACCGGGGCAGGTGACTGATTGGGGGGGGGGGGGTACCTTTGGTGTCACACACATACTCCCATACACACATACACATTCTCCCATATATATACACACACACACACTCCCATATATACACACACTCCCACATATATACACACACTCCCACATATATACACACACTCCCACATATATACACACACTCCCACATATATACACACACTCCCACATATAAACACACACTCCCACATATATACACACACTCCCACATATATACACACACTCCCAGATATATACACACACTCCCACATATATACACACACTCCCACATATATACACACACTCCCACATATATACACACACTCCCACTTATATACACACACTCCCACTTATATACACACACTCCCACTTATATACACACACTCCCACATATATACACACACTCCCACATATATACACACACTCCCACATATATACACACACTCCCATATATATATACACACTCCCACATATATACACACACTCCCACATATATACACACACTCCCACATATATACACACACTCCCACATATATACACACACACTCCCACATATATACACACACTCCCACATATATACACACACACACACTCCCACATATATACACACTCACACATATATACACACACATACTCCCACATATATACACACACACACTCTCTCCCCCGACCACACACACACACTCTCCCCCCCTACACGCACACACACACTCTCCCCCGACACACACACTCTCTCTCCCCCCCTACACACACTCTCTCTCCCCCCCCCCCCTTACTCACCGTGGATCGCTGTGGTCTCCGGTCTCTGTGACAGCCGAGGAAGCGGCAGGCCGGGTGTCGCACTCGGCCTCGGCGGCTGTCGCTGCGGGTCACCGGGTGGCAGTGAGGGATCCGGACACAGGGGAGAGAGGAGTGAGGGGGGCTAGTGATGCGGCTGGTCACCGGAGGCCGGGGACACGGAGTTGGAGGTGAGATCGGGAGTGAGTGGGGAGATTTGGGGTGTCGGGGGTGTCACGGGTGTCGGGGGGGAGATTGGGGTGTCGGGGGGGGTCACGGGTGTCAGGGGGGAGATTGGGGTGTCGGGGGGGAGATTGGGGTGAGGGGGGGGTCATGGAGGCCGGGAGAGATTGGGGTGAGGGGGGGTCACGGAGGCCAGGAGAAATTGGGGTGAGGGGGGGGTCACGGAGGCCGGGAGTGATTGGGGTGAGGGGGGTCAATGAGGCCGGGAGAGATTGGGGTGAGGGGGGGTCACGCAGGCCAGGAGAGATTGGGATGAGGGGGGGGTCACGGAGGCCGGGAGAGATTGGGGTGAGGGGAGGTCACGGAGGCCGGGAGTGATTGGGGTGAGGGGGGTCAATGAGGCTGGGAGAGATTGGGGTGAGGGGGGGTCATGCAGGCCGTGAGAGATTGGGGTGTGGGGGGTCACTGAGGCCAGGAGAGATTGGGGTGGGGGGGCGGATGGCCCGATGGGAGGGGGGGGCAACAGATGGCCCTGCAGGGGCCTGAGGCAGACAGGCGTGGAAAGGGCTGGCTGCCGGAAGGGGGAGGAGTGGAAGCGCTGAGGAGGGAAAGTTGCTGAGAGAGCCGGAGGTGGGGTAATCTCCCCCAACAACATGAACCCGCCTCCGGCTTTTTTTTTTTCTCCAGCGCGAGCGTGGGAAAAACAGCAGCGCAAGCGCGGGAAAAACAGCAGCGCAAGCGCGGGAAATTTAAAAAACACACGTGTGCTGCTTGGGCCAATATTTACTCGCCCGGGGGTTAAATCCACACGCCCCGGGCGTGTAAATGTATATAATTATCGAACACTGTTATCGAACACTGTCCTGAGGAAGGTCCCGTTGGGTGGACCGAAACGTTGGCGGCCTTGTGTTACTGAATACACTTTTTTGATACCATACCTGCAGTGTGCTGTCTCTTTTTGGCTATCAGGATCCCCTGGTCTCCATATGTCTACATACTCTCTATGGGACACGCATCTGCCTCCTGCAACAAAACCGTGAGTGCTAATCTCCATACCTGACTATATATATATATATATATATATATATATATATATATATATAGTTAGGTCCGGAAATAATTGGACACTGATACAAGTTTTGTTATTTCGGCTAAGTACCAAAATAACTTCAAGTTACAGTTAAATAATGAATATGGGCTTATAGTGCAGTATATCAGCTTTAATTTGAGAGTATTCACATCCAAATTGGAGGAAGGGTTTAGGAATTACATCTCTTTAATATGTAGCCCCTCTTTTTCAAGGGATCAAAAGTAATTGGACAATTGACTCAAAAGCTGTTTCATGGACAGGTGTGGGCTATTCCTTCGTTATTTCATCATCAATTAAGCAGGTAAAAGGTCTGGAGTTGATTCCAGGTGTGGCATTCGCATTTGGAAGCTGTTGCTGTGAACCCACAACATGTGGTCAAAGGAGCTCTCAATGCAAGTAAAACAGGACATCCTTAGACTGCAAAAAAAAAAAAAAAAAAATCCATCAGTGAGATAGCAGGAACATTACGAGTGGCCAAATCAACAGTTTGGTACATTCTGAGAAAAAAAGAACGCACTGGTGAGCTCTACAACACAAAAAGGCCTGGACGTCCATGGAAGACAACAGTGGTGGATGATCGCCGGATCCTTTCCATGGTGAAAAAAAACCCCATCACCACATCCAGCCATGTGAAGAACACTCTCCAGGAGGTAGGCATATCATTATCCAAGTCTACCATAAAGAGAAGACTTAACGAGAGCAAATACAGGGGGTTCACCAAAAGGTGCAAACCATTCATAAGCCTCAACAATAGAAAGGCCAGATTAGACTTTGCTAAACAATATCTAAAAAAGCGAGCCCAATTCTGGAACAGCATTCTATGGACAGATGAAACTAAGATCAACCTGAACCAGAATGATAGGAAGAAAAAAGTATGGAGAATGCTTGGAATGGCTCATGATCCGAAGTATACCACATCATCTGTAAAACACGGTGGAGATATTGTGATGGCATGGGCATGCATGGCTTACAATGGCACTGCGTCACTAGTGTTTATTGATTATGTGACAGAAGACAGAAGCAGCCGGATGAATTCTGAAGTGTATAGGGATATATTGTCTCTTCAGATTCAGCCAAATTCAGCGAAGTTGATTGGGCGGCGCTTCACATTACAGATGGACAATGACCCAAAACATACTGCGAAAGCAACCCAGGAGTTTTTTAAGGCAAAGAAGTGGAATATTCTGCAATGGCCGAGTCAATCACCCGATCGAGCATGCATTTCACTTGCTGAAGACAAAACTTAAGGCAGAAAGACGCACGAACAAACAACAACTGAAGACAGCTGCCGTAAAGGCCTGGCAAAGCATCACAAAGGAGGAAACCCAGCATTTGATAATGTCCATGTATTCCAGACTTCAAGCAGTCATTGCCTGCAAAGGATTTTCGACAAAGTATTAAAAATGAACATTTTACTTATGATTGTGTTAATTTGTCCAATTACATTTGAGCCCCTGAAATAAGGGGACTGTGTATGCAAATGGTTGCAATTCCTAAACGTTTCATACGATATTTTTGTTCAACCCCTTGAATTAAAGCTGAAAGTCTGCACTTCTATTGCATCTCAGTTGTTTCATTTAAATCCATTGTGGTAGCGTACAGAGCCAAAATTATAAAAATTGTGTCAGTGTCCAATTATTTCCGGACCAAACTGTGTGTGTATATATACATATATATACATATATATATATATGAACAACAAGAAAAGAAAGCGCCCGATCCTAGTGCAGCATGAAAAAATACAATTTAATAAAAATGAATAAAACCAACAAATGCGAACTCACAAACACAGGATAAATAAAAGCATATAATGAGTATACTCATTCGCCAACCGCCCACGATGTGCCTTGGATGGCGCGCCCTCTCTCTGTCTGGGTTTTCTCAGCTCTTCTGAACCGACATCCAGCAGGGGATACAGGAAACAGCTCACCGCAATGTGACCCGGAAGTCCTCCACAATGTTAGTGTATTCCGGATGTGAGGTCTGCAGTCCGTGACCCCGCGATGCAGGGGCTGATCAGAGAAGTCTCTCTGCACTCCCAAAGGCAGTCCGTAATGAGGTGGGCAGTGAGGATGGAGTAGAATTGTATATCACAGTGTGACAGCAGCTGAAAAACGCTCTTCCCTACGCGTTTCTTCACATAAAGTGATTTCATCAGGGGATATCTGACCAGTCTACGTCAGAACATATTTATAGTGATGAGTCAATCAACCACTTGGTAGCTAATTAGTATAAACACATGTGTGATGACAATTAAAGGAACAAACATTAATTGAAGACAATGAGTGTCCTGTTCATAGTGCACAACACCTTGCAATATCAATTAGTTATATAATTAAAAATTGGCAGATCAATAATGTTATCAAATGCCTAAAAAAAGTGTAAATATGTAGTATATATAAACAATATTGCATGAATATACTATTATGATAAAATTCATACAGGACTGCATTCAGTATATTTATGGGTGTGTGAGTACTAAGAAATAATCACCAATTTATATATACACCCAATAATGATTACTGAGAACTCAATTGGATATCCCTATTAGTGGGAATACTTGCAGCCCTGAATGTTCTCATCTATGTCAGATTGATGAATGCACAAATAAAACAATGATGTGTTCTTGTTTAGAATCCTAATTGTCTGGGTTCCCTAACCAACCTGTGTCGGTATATATGGGACCTCAGACATGGGCTAATAGGATCTATAGCATGATAATTAATGAATATTTTTTTAGAAGAAATGAATGACCTGGAGGAAATAATTGGGGATGTGGATGTAAATCAATTATTGGATAGTTGAATGATTATATAAATGTATATATGAGTGAACTGAGGCGATAAACTTTGACCTCTGTATGTGTGTCTAATATATTGTTATATTGGAGAACTCAAGGATAAATTAGTTATATAGGATTGGCAAAGAACCAGGAGAACTGCAGACTGGAACCTTGTATCCCACAGTCACCTGTATATCAAAATGGGAAGCAAATGCATCACAGCACCTGTGTCTCCACTGGCCAAGGAAAATAAAGAAGTGAATAAATAATAAAGGGTTATGTGAATATTAAATAAAATGAGTGTGTTATAGGTGATACTTAAACGTGATTATAATCTTCATTATGCTTGTTTGTGACTACTTAAATGGAATAAACATATACGAATACATGAATGTATTTCTAATGTGCGTGCTTAATAGTCAATGTCTAGTGTATATATTAAAAATCTAATTAATCTAACTATTTATGATAGGAATCATTAACCAATATGATTGTGAATGACTAATACTTAATGTGTCTATAATGTTTAAATCATGACGAACTGAATGACCAAAAGGACACTCCCTGAGACAGATATGGAGGGAACATGACAAGCATGTTCAGACCCAGACCTCCACTTCAAGATCTTATAGGAATGAACCCTCAGATGACTGTACTTATATCAATGCAGTCATTTAACCCAGATGGACTAAGTGTATTTAAAACATAAATCCAATATGTTTCACGAAGGTTTAGGCTTTTGTGTCTGTCACCACTTAATAAAGTGGATTTTATATGTTCTATCCCCAGTATTCTGAGTGTTGCTGGGTCTTTGTTGTGTTTTAATGAGTAGTGACGTGACAGACTATGAGTTTGTAGCCCATGGATTATGTTTCTACGATGTTCTAAGAACCTAGTACTCAGGGCTCTTGCTGTACGGCCAATGTATTGTAGCCCACACGGGCATATGATGGCATAAACCACAAAACTGGTTAGACAATTGATATGACCCAGAATCGAATGGGTGGATCCATTGGAAGCAGAAATGATGGAATTGGATGTTTTTAGATGTTTGCATGTAATACACCTACTTCGTTTGCACTGAAAATTACCATTCTTTTGATTTTTACTTTCACAGATGACTGATGTACTTTTTAGTCTAGTAGGTGCTAGAATGGATTTTATGTTTCTAGCTTTTTTAAAAACCACTGGTGGCCTATTAGGTAATTTGTTTCCAATTATTGGATCGTTCTGCAGTATGTTCCAATGGGAATTTAATATAGATTTTATTTTGGAAAATGAGTTGTTATATTGGGTTATAAATGAAGGTATCTCAAATGTTCCTAATTTACTATCCACTATTTGACCCCTATCAAATTTGGATTTACTCTTTTGTAATAAATCCAATCTATTTAGTGTCCCTACCTGTTGAAATGTGTCCATGATTACACTCTTGTCATATCCTTTGTTGATAAATTTATTGGCTAGAATATCCCCCTGGGTCAGGTAATCCGAGTCTAGAGAACAATTTCTCCGGACCCTTAGAAACTGACCACGGGGGATATTCTCAAGCCATTTTCCATAATGATTGCTGTTATTATGAATATATCCATTGGCGGATACCTTTTTGAAAAATGTTTTCGTGAGGATATTATTCATATGGTCTATACTGAATTCCAAATCTAAAAAGGTGATAAAGGACCTATTCATTTCAAAGGTGAATGTGAACCCCATGGTGTTAATATTGAATTTAGAAAGAATATCCATTAGATCCTGTTCTTGACCATCCCATATGAATATTAGGTCGTCAATGAAACGCCCATAGAACACGAGTCCCGCCCCCAGCCTGGCATTATCCCACACATGGATACTCTCCCACAGACCCATGTATAGGTTTGCGTAGCTGGGGGCAAATCTCGTGCCCATGGCCGTTCCACAGACTTGGAGATAATATTGGTCTTCGAACAGAAAATAATTGTGTTCTAGAATGAATCGTATCGCCCTTACAATGAATTCCCTTTGTAGAAGTTCCAGTTTAGTATCAGTCTCTAAGAATGTGTAAATGGCTTGTATACCTTTCTCATGGTCAATACACGTGTAAAGAGATGATACATCACACGTGGCCCATATATATGTCGACTTCCAGGGGATGTTGGAAATGAGGTCAATGACGTGCAGCGAGTCCCTAATATGTGACCTCAATTCTGCCACAATTGGTTGTAAATAATAATCCACATATTGGGACACGCTGGACGTCATTGACTCCACACCCGATACTATGGGCCTTCCTGGGGGTGCTTTGAGATTCTTATGAATTTTAGGTATGTGGTAAAAAACCGGAGTCCGTGGATGACGTTTGAATAGGAAATCAAATTCTGATCTACTAATTACATTTTGTGCCTGGGCATCTAACAATAGTGCCTTTAGCTGTGTTTGGAATTCAATTAAAGGATCCTCTTTTAACTTAATATAGAAAGTTTCATTGTCTAGTTGACGTTTGGCTTCAAATATGTATGTATCCCTATTCTGCAAGACTATTCCACCCCCTTTGTCTGCCTGTCTGATAACTACATTTTTATTTTTACTTAGTTCGTCCAAAGCTTGTTGTTCGTTTGGATGTAGATTTTTACGTTTTAATGTAGGTGTATGTTCACAGAGTGTTTCAAAGTCACGTAAGACTAGAGTGTAAAATGTGTCTATGAATCCTCCTTTAGACAAGTAAGGAAAAAAGGTGGATCTTGAGACAAAGGGGGAATGTAAGATCTGAGGAACAGTTTCTACCATGGACTCTTCAATTGCCGAGACCGACAGTGTATCTGGAATATGTGCGGAATGTTGAGTAAATAGATTGAAATCTAACTCAGTTTGTGTGTCCGTGACTTCTGGGTTTATATTGGTTGATGTTTGTTCCACCAGATGTTGTGACTGCATGGATATCTGAGATGCCATGGCTCTTATGCAATTTAATTCCTGTGTGTTAAATACCACTTCTTTTTCTTTGCTTTTAATAGCAAAATGTCTCATGAGAGTGACCTTTCTAATATATCTATTCAGGTCAACAAATAAATCAAACTTATTTGGTGTGCTGCTAGGTGCAAATGATAATCCCTTGGCCAGTAGAGACACATGATGTGCTGATAATACAAAACTGGACAGATTGAAAATACCGTGACTCTCTGGCGTCAAAAGTCTCAGTCTGCTTGTCTCCTTTCTTTGCTGTATCCTCTTTGGAGCCACACACCGCCATCGACAACACCACGCAGAAAACGAGATATCGAGGAAGAAGAGGAGGGAAACAACAGCAAAGAAAGGAGACAAGCAGACTGAGACTTTTGACGCCAGAGAGTCACGGTATTTTCAATCTGTCCAGTTTTGTATTATCAGCACATCATGTGTCTCTACTGGCCAAGGGATTATCATTTGCACCTAGCAGCACACCAAATAAGTTTGATTTATTTGTTGACCTGAATAGATATATTAGAAAGGTCACTCTCATGAGACATTTTGCTATTAAAAGCAAAGAAAAAGAAGTGGTATTTAACACACAGGAATTAAATTGCATAAGAGCCATGGCATCTCAGATATCCATGCAGTCACAACATCTGGTGGAACAAACATCAACCAATATAAACCCAGAAGTCACGGACACACAAACTGAGTTAGATTTCAATCTATTTACTCAACATTCCGCACATATTCCAGATACACTGTCGGTCTCGGCAATTGAAGAGTCCATGGTAGAAACTGTTCCTCAGATCTTACATTCCCCCTTTGTCTCAAGATCCACCTTTTTTCCTTACTTGTCTAAAGGAGGATTCATAGACACATTTTACACTCTAGTCTTACGTGACTTTGAAACACTCTGTGAACATACACCTACATTAAAACGTAAAAATCTACATCCAAACGAACAACAAGCTTTGGACGAACTAAGTAAAAATAAAAATGTAGTTATCAGACAGGCAGACAAAGGGGGTGGAATAGTCTTGCAGAATAGGGATACATACATATTTGAAGCCAAACGTCAACTAGACAATGAAACTTTCTATATTAAGTTAAAAGAGGATCCTTTAATTGAATTCCAAACACAGCTAAAGGCACTATTGTTAGATGCCCAGGCACAAAATGTAATTAGTAGATCAGAATTTGATTTCCTATTCAAACGTCATCCACGGACTCCGGTTTTTTACCACATACCTAAAATTCATAAGAATCTCAAAGCACCCCCAGGAAGGCCCATAGTATCGGGTGTGGAGTCAATGACGTCCAGCGTGTCCCAATATGTGGATTATTATTTACAACCAATTGTGGCAGAATTGAGGTCACATATTAGGGACTCGCTGCACGTCATTGACCTCATTTCCAACATCCCCTGGAAGTTGACATATATATGGGCCACGTGTGATGTACACTACCGACACACTTTATTGCAGTGTGGCCGGTACCGCAAGCCGGGAGATTTCCCGGCTTGCTAGTGGCCGCCCCTCGGTGTGCCGCGCGGTCACGCGTCTTCGGGAGCCTGCGCCCCCTGCACGCGCGTCCAGGGCTCCCCGAGGGAGCCCTGGTGTCCCGCGATGTGCGGGACGGCGGCAGGGGGTTCCTGGGGACCCGGCGGACCCGGCAGCGGTAGGGAGAGCACCCCGATCGGAGGGCGCTCTTCCGCTGCTTCGGCGCACGCCCGTCACACTCGGGCGCGCGCCAGGCTACTGCTGCGGCCAAGAACGGGCAAATGCTCGAATAATCTTGGTTGCAGCAGTATCATCTCTTTACACGTGTATTGACCATGAGAAAGGTATACAAGCCATTTACACATTCTTAGAGACTGATACTAAACTGGAACTTCTACAAAGGGAATTCATTGTAAGGGCGATACGATTCATTCTAGAACACAATTATTTCCTGTTCGAAGACCAATATTATCTCCAAGTCTGTGGAACGGCCATGGGCACGAGATTTGCCCCCAGCTACGCAAACCTATACATGGGTCTGTGGGAGAGTATCCATGTGTGGGATAATGCCAGGCTGGGGGCAGGACTCGTGTTCTATGGGCGTTTCATTGACGACCTAATATTCATATGGGATGGTCAAGAACAGGATCTAATGGATATTCTTTCTAAATTCAATATTAACACCATGGGGTTGACATTCACCTTTGAAATGAATAGGTCCTTTATCACCTTTTTAGATTTGGAATTCAGTATAGACCATATGAATAATATCCTCACGAAAACATTTTTCAAAAAGGTATCCGCCAATGGATATATTCATAATAACAGCAATCATTATGGCAAAAGGCTTGAGAATATCCCCCGTGGTCAGTTTCTAAGGGTCCGGAGAAATTGTTCTCTAGACTCGGATTACCTGACCCAGGGGGATATTCTAGCCAATAAATTTATCAACAAAGGATATGACAAGAGTGTAATCATGGACACATTTCAACAGGTAGGGACACTAAATAGATTGGATTTATTACAAAAGAGTAAATCCAAATTTGATAGGGGTCAAATAGTGGATAGTAAATTAGGAACATTTGAGATACCTTCATTTATAACCCAATATAACAACTCATTTTCCAAAATAAAATCTATATTAAATTCCCATTGGAACATACTGCAGAACGATCCAATAATTGGAAACAAATTACCTAATAGGCCACCAGTGGTTTTTAAAAAAGCTAGAAACATAAAATCCATTCTAGCACCTACTAGACTAAAAAGTACATCAGTCATCTGTGAAAGTAAAAATCAAAAGAATGGTAATTTTCAGTGCAAACGAAGTAGGTGTATTACATGCAAACATCTAAAAACATCCAATTCCATCATTTCTGCTTCCAATGGATCCACCCATTCGATTCTGGGTCATATCAATTGTCTAACCAGTTTTGTGGTTTATGCCATCATATGCCCGTGTGGGCTACAATACATTGGCCGTACAGCAAGAGCCCTGAGTACTAGGTTCTTAGAACATCGTAGAAACATAATCCATGGGCTACAAACTCATAGTCTGTCACGTCACTACTCATTAAAACACAACAAAGACCCAGCAACACTCAGAATACTGGGGATAGAACATATAAAATCCACTTTATTAAGTGGTGACAGACACAAAAGCCTAAACCTTCGTGAAACATATTGGATTTATGTTTTAAATACACTTAGTCCATCTGGGTTAAATGACTGCATTGATATAAGTACAGTCATCTGAGGGTTCATTCCTATAAGATCTTGAAGTGGAGGTCTGGGTCTGAACATGCTTGTCATGTTCCCTCCATATCTGTCTCAGGGAGTGTCCTTTTGGTCATTCAGTTCGTCATGATTTAAACATTATAGACACATTAAGTATTAGTCATTCACAATCATATTGGTTAATGATTCCTATCATAAATAGTTAGATTAATTAGATTTTTAATATATACACTAGACATTGACTATTAAGCACGCACATTAGAAATACATTCATGTATTCGTATATGTTTATTCCATTTAAGTAGTCACAAACAAGCATAATGAAGATTATAATCACGTTTAAGTATCACCTATAACACACTCATTTTATTTAATATTCACATAACCCTTTATTATTTATTCACTTCTTTATTTTCCTTGGCCAGTGGAGACACAGGTGCTGTGATGCATTTGCTTCCCATTTTGATATACAGGTGACTGTGGGATACAAGGTTCCAGTCTGCAGTTCTCCTGGTTCTTTGCCAATCCTATATAACTAATTTATCCTTGAGTTCTCCAATATAACAATATATTAGACACACATACAGAGGTCAAAGTTTATCGCCTCAGTTCACTCATATATACATTTATATAATCATTCAACTATCCAATAATTGATTTACATCCACATCCCCAATTATTTCCTCCAGGTCATTCATTTCTTCTAAATAAATATTCATTAATTATCATGCTATAGATCCTATTAGCCCATGTCTGAGGTCCCATATATACCGACACTGGTTGGTTAGGGAACCCAGACAATTAGGATTCTAAACAAGAACACATTGTTTTATTTGTGCATTCATCAATCTGACATAGATGAGAACATTCAGGGCTGCAAGTATTCCCACTAATAGGGATATCCAATTGAGTTCTCAGTAATCATTATTGGGTGTATATATAAATTGGTGATTATTTCTTAGTACTCACACACCCATAAATATACTGAATGCAGTCCTGTATGAATTTTATCATAATAGTATATTCATGCAATATTGTTTATATATATACTACATATTTACACTTTTTTTAGGCATTTGATAACATTATTGATCTGCCAATTTTTAATTATATAACTAATTGATATTGCAAGGTGTTGTGCACTATGAACAGGACACTCATTGTCTTCAATTAATGTTTGTTCCTTTAATTGTCATCACACATGTGTTTATACTAATTAGCTACCAAGTGGTTGATTGACTCATCACTATAAATATGTTCTGACGTAGACTGGTCAGATATCCTCTGATGAAATCACTTTGTGAAGAAACGCGTAGGGAAGAGCGTTTTTCAGCTGCTGTCACACTGTGATATACAATTCTACTCCATCCTCACTGCCAACCTCATTACGGACTGTCTTTGGGAGTGCAGAGAGACTTCTCTGATCAGCCCCTGCATCGCGGGGTCACGGACTGCAGACCTCACATCCGGAATACACTAACATTGTGGAGGACTTCCGGGTCACATTGTGGTGAGCTGTTTCCTGTATCCCCTGCTGGATGTCGGTTCAGAAGAGCTGAGAAAACCCAGACAGAGAGAGGGCGCGCCATCCAAGGCACATCGTGGGCGGTTGGCGAATGAGTATACTCATTATATGCTTTTATTTATCCTGTGTTTGTGAGTTCGCATTTGTTGGTTTTATTCATTTTTATTAAATTGTATTTTTTCATGCTGCACTAGGATCGGGCGCTTTCTTTTCTTGTTGTTCACAGATTTCTGGGAGTTCGTTGGTCCTTGATGAGAGCAGCATGGACCTAGCATGGACCCTTGCATGGACCCTTGGTTTGGTTGATATATTTTTATATTTTTCATATTTCGTTGGTCCTTGATGAGAGCAGCATGGACCTAGCATGGATCCTAGCATGGACCCTTGGTTTGGTTGATATATTTTTATATTTTTCATATTTTTTCATTTTTATTTTTATTTTTGACACACTTAGTGTCATTTTTTTCGTATTTTTCCATTCATCATTATTTAGTATCATCCAGGAGGGATTCATTAGTGCAGTAGTCATAACCACCAACACATGCCATTTTATTATATTTGTATTGTTCACTGGCATATATTTGTGTTCACAGCAGCTTTTTAAACATTGGCACTCAGCATTTTATTATAACATATTGCATGTATTTTTATTAGTGTGAGTCAATCATCCATATTATTGTTGCATTCACCCTTGCCATTCACCTTTGCTATATCCACTTAATACAATCAATTGGTAATCAGTCTGAGTTTACACCTGAGGAGCGCAGTCTATTCTTTGTTTGTTATATATATATATATATATATACACACACACACACACACACATTAAAGGTGGCCACAGGAAACCATTCCGTCCACATCTGTAGAAAACAAAATGTGTCTTGCAGTCACGTACGCTTTAACTGACTGAGTTTGTCTGGCTCTAAAGTTTGAATTTGTAAATTTGACAGGTTGTTTTAAAGGGCATAGGTACACAAAATAAAATGTTGTACCCCAACCCATGTTGAAAGTTACCTGTCAGAAATGATTAGGAGTCTGCTGATTTTCTCCTAAAGCGTGTCCCTTCAGCTGTCAGTTTAAAAAGGTTAACACTGTACAAAATAAAAGCTTTCCAGCGCAGTTTTTAATTCAGCCGAAAGTCTCTAAAACTCTGCTTAAAGAACTGCAAACTTTAAGAATTAGGATACAAACAACAATAATACCCTTAACAAGCGCTAATCTACAATGTGCAATTAACTCACAATAGTGTGAAAAATGGCAATGAATTGGTGATGTGAACGTGATCACTCAATGTGAGTGAAAACCACTTCTAAGTGGTGTACAAGCTGCCAGAGAAACTAATAAACAGATCTTCCCAACCTGTGAAATAAATACAAATACAAAATAAAAGTCCCGGCGCTACAAATGTCCCAGATACCGTGATCCAAATGGAAAGTCCTGGATGAAAAATTCTCAGATGGATGGTACAGGATATTTTCACAGAGTCCCAGGGAGTTGATAATTCCCTTTAACGATGTCCGCAGTGATTCTGGGGAAACATAAGAGGTACACACCAATTGCGCAGTATGCCACTACTCCTGACCCCACTCTGAACCAACGGACAAAGAAACCCTACTTACAAGATAATATCTTGTGCGTTCAAGGGAGAGAATCTGTAACTGTGTCTCTGCTCTGTCTCAGTGTTTCACGGATCCCACGTGACCGGCAGCAGTGATCTCTTATTCCATGCAGCGACCAGCACTCACAGGGGACGTAAGTCAGGCATGTCATGCAGGAACAGAGGATTGACACAATGGTGTAATACGTTTACACTTTATTAAAAAACTTTAAAACACAAATCACCCACACTTACAGTAAATGGGGGATGACGATATGACTCACGGATACCGTCCGCCACTTGTCTGCAGCCTGATGCACACTAGGGAGCCTTCCTGAATGGCGTTCTCTGAAACTCCTAGCCGATGACGTCAGCGGCAGGGCGGTGCAGGTACGCTCTCACAGCATCGGCACGACTATGGTGGCTGGACTGGCTCAAACACTTGGCTCCTCCTCCCTACGCGTTTCGTGACTCTGCGTCACTTCCTCAGGGGATGGGGGAGCCTAGTGGGAGTTTGTGTTTCAATCAATAGTATCCACCATGTAATCATGCAAGTAATATATTTTAATTGGATGTAGTAAAGGTTTGCATGATTAGCATGCTCACCATAATGCAATTGATCCCAGCAGCCACCTAGATCCCAATTGCTGCTAATTGCCCAACTCCAGCTCACATTGAAATCAAGTCCAGGACCTCCCATTTGTGGGTGGACTCTCTTGATATGCAATGGTATATAACACAGCTCCCACTAGGCTCCCCCATCCCCTGAGGAAGTGACGCAGAGTCACGAAACGCATAGGGAGGAGGAGCCAAGTGTTTGAGCCAGTCCAGCCACCATAGTCGTGCCGATGCTGTGAGAGCGTACCTGCACCGCCCTGCCGCTGACGTCATCGGCTAGGAGTTTCAGAGAACGCCATTCAGGAAGGCTCCCTAGTGTGCATCAGGCTGCAGACAAGTGGCGGACGGCATCCGTGAGTCATATCGTCATCCCCCATTTACTGTAAGTGTGGGTGATTTGTGTTTTAAAGTTTTTTAATAAAGTGTAAACGTATTACACCATTGTGTCAATCCTCTGTTCCTGCATGACATGCCTGACTTACGTCCCCTGTGAGTGCTGGTCGCTGCATGGAATAAGAGATCACTGCTGCCGGTCACGTGGGATCCGTGAAACACTGAGACAGAGCAGAGACACAGTTACAGATTCTCTCCCTTGAACGCACAAGATATTATCTTGTAAGTAGGGTTTCTTTGTCCGTTGGTTCAGAGTGGGGTCAGGAGTAGTGGCATACTGCGCAATTGGTGTGTACCTCTTATGTTTCCCCAGAATCACTGCGGACATCGTTAAAGGGAATTATCAACTCCCTGGGACTCTGTGAAAATATCCTGTACCATCCATCTGAGAATTTTTCATCCAGGACTTTCCATTTGGATCACGGTATCTGGGACATTTGTAGCGCCGGGACTTTTATTTTGTATTTGTATTTAAGAATTAGGAGTTTTATTTTTTCGAACTGTTGATTTGATAGGATGTAGGGGCGTAGCTATAGCTCGGGCAGCCCAGGCAAAGCCCAGGGGCCCGCGCTCTTGGGGAGCCCGCTCTCCCTTCCCCCCCTGTCGGCGGCCCATCGCTCTCTTCAGACAAGTGGAGGGAGATGGTATGTAGCGGGCCCCAAGCGTTAAACAGCGGTAAGCCAGCAGAGATATCGGCAGCTGTTATAACAGAGCAGGACAGCAGGGGAGGAGCACGTTCTAGCAGCAGACACCGGAAGTATGAAAGACTTCCGGGTCAGACCACTAGTGCATGCTCCTCCCCAGCTGTCCTGTTCTGCCTGTGTAGCAGTTGCTGATTTCTCTGCCGGCTTATCCTCTGTTTAACGCTGAACCACCCACAGGTAGGCATGGGGGAAGAGGGGGAAGAGAGGTGATGATGGTGGGGGGAGAGAAAGGTGATGATGATGGGCAGAGACAGAGGTGATGATGGTGGGGGGAGAGAGGTGATGATGGTGGGGGGAGAGAGGTGATGCTGGTGGGGGGGAGAGAGAGGTGATGGTGGTGGGGGGAGAGAGGTGATGATGGGGAGAGAGAAATAGGTGGATGGGGAGATAGGAATAGGGGGAGAGGAGGAGAGGGAGAGATGATGATGATGGGGACTGGGAGAGATGATGAGGGATGATGCAGAGGAGGAATGATGAGAGCGAGGATCAACGAGAGGATGGAGGAGGGAAAACAAAATTGCACTCAGTATTAATTTTAATGGGGTCCTGAAATTTTTTTTTGCCCAACGGCGCGCACATGTCTAACTGATAGGATGCCATCATTGAAAATGAGCTTTTCTGCCTTTTCCTGCTTTTTATTTTCAGTTGTTTACCATGTGTACAGTTTCTGGTTTTAGTTTTATTTATTTATAAAATGTTTTATCAGGATGTAATACATTGGGAGTTACCTCTCGTTTTTTTTTTTCAGTTTTTTTTTCAATTTTTAAAAATTATTTTTCAAGAGAATGACATTTTATAAACATGTTTTAACGTACAACTATTACAACTTCAAATTTTACAGCAAAATGAGAAATAAACGTTACATTCCATCATCAGTCGGATTTTGTTGTCTTAATTTCTTACATATTTAGTTTACGCCTGTTGTAATTTACAGACCTTTTCTTATTTTATTTTCATTTTTTTTTACCACATCTTGGGAAAGCGGCCGCTTACAGGGATGTCTCTCTCAGAGAGATTCAAGAATAGAAGAGAGAAAAGGAAGAGGGTGGGGAGGGGGGTAAGAAAGGACCAGAGGGGGGGTGGGGAGGGAGAGGGTGTATCTTATTGTCTCCAGATTTATATGACCCAGTCATTCCATCGCTAATTGTCCGGCCACCCTGACCAAACCTTGTGGAATTTGTCCACCTTTTGACCCAATTGTGCCGAAAGGAGTTCCATTAATCTTATATCTCTATTTCGTCTCAGTACTGTCTGCTTGGAAGGGGCGTTTATCTTTTTCCATGCTGCGGCAATCGAGCAGCGGGCCGCTGTGAGAACGTGACTTACCATTTTATTCTCATGGGATTGTAGAACCTCAATTGGTTTAGACAGCACCAGGGTCAGTGGCTCAACCTCCATCTCCACCCTCAGGAGTTCTCGTATCATTGTTTGTATCATGATCCAGAACCCCTGAATTTTTGGGCATTCCCACCAGATGTGAGCCATATCTGCATCCTCTCCAGCACAAATGTGAGGATCCAGGGGAAATCTGGATCAACCTACTCGGTGTTAGGTACCGATGGAATAAAATTTTATATATGTTTTTTTATTGTGGTGCAAATTGATGTTTGAGGAGCTGCTTCCCAAATATCCTCCCATTCTTCCCTATCTATTTCTAGATTTAAATCTGCTGTCCATTTTAGCATATAGCTATGGTTAGAGTGTGTAGCTTTAATCGCCAGTCCCAGATAAATCTCTGAAATCAATCCTTTGCAATAATAGCCTCTTCTGCATATTTTCTCAAATCGTGTTAGGGGCGAAAAGGCTGAATCTTTTGTAATTGTTTGTAGATAATGGCGAATTTGTAAGAAGCTGAAAATTGGGAGGTTAGTGATTTGATATTTCTTCTGAATCTCATGAAATGGTAAAATCTTGCCTTTAGCTACAAAATCATCGGCTAGTACCATATTTAGCTCTTTGTATTTCGCAAGTCCCTTCGGAATACAGCCTGGGGGGAACTCTGGATTATTGAGTATAGGGGTCAATAGTGAGGGTGGAGAGGATGCCAACTCATACTTCCCCTTGTAATAGCTCTGGCCAGATCCTCCTGAAACCCCGTTCGCATTCTTGTGAATAATTCTTCTAGATATGCTTTTGTCGCATCTGGTAGCATGTTTTGTATCTCCTTCTCAGCGCTGCGTTCGAGTCTTTCTGCGGCGCCTGCCAGGCCGCGCGTCGGACCTCCATTTTTGCTCATTTCAGCTCTAGCAGGGGGTTTGTTTGCCGGCTGAAATAGCTACTCACGCTCTGCTGGGCAGGGGCTTTTCCTTCTGGCTCATAGCCCGAGGGGCTCCTCTCTATTTCCCCTGGTTTGGGTGAGATTCTCAGCCCGATTGGTGCCTTTGTGAGAAGTTCTTGTGCACTCCTGCGTGATGTTGAGGCCTCCACGTAGGGCCCTCCCAAAATGGCCGCCTCCTCCTCCCTCACCCCTCTGCTGGGGACTATGTCTCCCTTCACTGCTCTCTTCTCCCCCCCAGCAGGGCTCTGGGTTAGGGTATTACCTTATATTTTTTGTCCTGCTGTCCTGGGGGGATGGGGGGGACTTCACAGGTATATGGGGGGGCTCCTTCTGTGAGGCTCCTCGTGGCCTCCCGCGATCGCTGCGGGTGTTCCCCGCACTCTACAGGGGGGGCGGGGGTCCGTTCCCAGGCACTGCCGACTCCTCACCCTTCCCGACTCCTCTGGGCTCTCCGAGACTCGCCGCTTCTTCTCTACAGTCTCCGTCAGGCTTGTACGGGTTGCGGAGGGGGAGGTCACGTGACCGGGGCAGGGACTCACCGGCGGTCTCCTATGCCGCGCTCCGGAACGCCGGATCGAGCCGCTCCGGATCGCCACACGGCTCAGGACTCAGCTGCAGGAGGTACACTGCTGAATGCTTTGCCCGGTTTGGAGGTTTTTATTGCGTTTCTATACTTTTGTAGGCATTATTCTGGTGGAGGGCTCGGGAGCTTCTCCCTCAAGCCGCCATTGCCATCGATGTCACCGGAAGTCTTCCTCGTTTTCAAGTATGTCCTGGGCATAGAGTTAAGATGACAAATAATACATGGTTAGAAATACATAGTTACATATGTGAGCAGGGTATACAATATATACAAAAGAACGACACTTGAGAAAGACAACTAGGTCGAAACGTTGTTTGTTTTTGCTTGAATAAATCAGAATGAGAAAATCCATCAGTGCTCTGCGATTTCTTCCTTTTATATGTTCCTGGGTATGCTGCAGGCTATCATCTTCTCGCATGGAGCACTGGTAATTGTATCAACCCCTTTTTTCTGTTTATAGATGTGTGCAGCATGCACCTTTTGGTTTTCATACATTATAGACAAGACATTGCATGCACAGTTAAAGATAATATATATATATTATAGGCTTATGTAAGGCTGCTGCCATGGTGATCGGGGCGGCGCGATCACATAGAGCGTGCGAACACGTGCTGGTGTAAAGGCACCGGCGCTCGCAATTCAGGAGGAAACAGAAAAATCTTTTTTTACTTGCGGCGGCCGGGTCACATGAGTGGTTCGCACAATGAGGGCGAACCAGCTCCGTGATGTCATGGCCGTGCCCCCCCACTCCCGACATGCCTTCCCGTCTCTTCTGCATGCAAGACACAGATCTCTCCAGCTGCAGGCAGCGGCGAAGCCGAGTGACCGCTTGGGCCCTAACCAGCGTTCACCACCATGGCCGCAGCCTAACAGTTACAGACCAGATTAAAATGTGAGACAGCTTTAGTTTTGAAAGAACTTTGACTTGTGGTGGCTGTGAGAGTCTCCGGTAGATTGTTCCAGTTTTGGAGTGTACTGTAAGACAAGGAAAAGCAGCCAGATACCTTGCGACCATGAACAGTCTTTTGGAGTCAGATCTCAGATAAGTACTGATCTGGAGCTCAGTCATTGTAAAAGCTGTAGGAAGATCATTGATAAACACTGAACACTGAGAAGAGTAGGGGCCCCAGAACAGAGAAAAGAAACAGAAGTGCGCAACCCAAAAGAAACCAAATCATGTTAAAAAAACAATGTCTATATAGTGAAACCTCTAGATTGAGTAAACCCTCCTAGATAATATATTAAAGACAATATTATAAGCACAACCCTACTGTGGAAGTGATAAAAAATAACCATACAAAACCGTTGGTTCGTTGCGTATGCTGCTAAAGTTACAGAGTGGCTCAACACTCCAAGGAGCTAAAGACAAAAGACAAAAGACAAAATAACATGCGCAAAACGCAAATAGTGAAGTATATCAAAACTTATTTAGTGTTAAAAAAGGGTAAGTATTCTGCGTACATCAGATAAATAGAACATACTGTAAGCATTTCGTGTAACATTACACAAGTTACCACACAGTTGTCGACAGGATCGGTATACACTCGCATGGACTAAGAGACTCTGCCCTGACACACACATAGTGTGCCCTATGTTGAGTATAGACTTCCCGTTATCATCACGGAGACTACAACGAGAGTGAACCGGAGACGTTTTGGATGCTGGTGATTGACCACAATTACAGAGCCAGATGGCACTTCGAAAGTGCGGAGGTCCACTTACCTGAGGCATCCCCTTCTATCGTGTGTCCGTCGACAACTGTTTGGTAACTCATGTAATGTTACACGAAATGCTTATGTTCTATTTTTCTGATGTACGCAGAATACTTACCCTTTTTTAACACTAAATAAGTTTTGATATACTTCACTATTTGCGTTTTGCGCTTGTTTTTTTGTCTTTAGCCCCAGAGTCTTGCGAGACACCACAGGTGATTACAAGGGGTTGAAGTTAGAGCCTGAGGTAGACACATGGTGGGATCTACCTGATAGGTAGGAATTAAACTAGTTTAAGCATGCTTCCCTATTCCAGAGCACTGGAGTTTAAGCAAGATAACATGATCAACAGTATCAAAAGCCTTTGCAAAATCTAGGAATATTGCACCAGTGAGTTTTCCCAGTTCAATACTGCACTTGATTTCATTGCAAACTTTTAACAGGGTAGTTACTGTGGAGTGTTTGGGGCGAAAGCCAGATTGGAATTGGCTAGGGAAATTTGTCTTGCCATTTGTATTCCCAATCGCTTAATTGGGAATTAATAAATTTTTCCATGACATTGGATAGTATTGGGAGAAGAGAGATTGGCCTGTAGTTTGACAGGGTTTTTGTCCCCACTTTTGAAGATTGAGACAACTAGTTGTTGCCTAACCTACAAATAAGTCATTTCTGATGTCAAGAATATTAGGCATCAAAAACAAAACAAGAAAATGAACTTTCATATAAACCAATCATATATACACCGCTCATTTTATCCTTGTGATGAGAGAGGTTCATCTAATTTATTAGGGGTAGTCCACACAGTGGTTGTCACGGGAGACCAGAAATTTATACCTTTATACCGGGATCATATCACTGAGCAAAACCAAGATGTAAAACAAATTGAGAATTATTCCTTTGAAACTGACGTACACACTGATTTACAATATACAGGAGAAAACACACTTGCTGGGGGTCTGGGCTACAAAACAACCTTTCCTGTTGAAATAGCACAGAGAACAAAGTATTTACAAAGTCTTTCAGATGACCGAGACTTAGCCCGAAAAGTCCTGGAACTGAAATCGGCATGCAGTTCCTGACGCCACCACTCTTTCCACCCTGGAGGTGCTGAAATCCCTTGACCGGGAGCGAGTACCAAATGTCCTGGTACTCTTTTCGGCATGCAGTTCCATCCGCGATCGCTACAAAGTATTCTGAGAACTTGGCCTCAAAGTGGGACTTAGAAAAAAGTCTCGCTTTGACATTTCTGAAGCCGGCTCACTGACATCTCTCACAGAACATCTTTGAATTTACCACTGCTGTTTTGGTGCTTAGAATCTGAGGTCCGGATTGGCTGCTGGGTTTCTTATAGTATTTCCGATTCATTCATGAAATACTACAACCAATCCGAGCCTGAGAACGTTACAACCAGCCAATCAGAGGGCTGCCAGTCTTCCAAAGCCAGGCAAGTGGTTTCTTCGGAATGCAACGAGAACATGCGTGAGTTTGTCACCCTAGCCACTTGTCATTCAGAAGCCACCCGCTGGGTTAGGTGCCTCCAAGTCTAGGAAGGCAAATGCTGTCCGCGATGGCTGGCATTGTTTCCTGGATGAGGGTACTCCAACTAACGATCCTGCCCAAATGGCTTTAACACCTCTGGCAGCATCTGTGATTTTGAAGTACGGACCTAGGGCAGACTCAGTTTCACCACAAATTGGTAGCCCACTAGCCCCCCTCAGAGAACCAATTTTGAAAGTCCCAGCTTATAAGTATAATACATTTACAAACATCTATTTCCTATAATGTTTAGCCTTATCCAGAAATAGAAATATAGATGAATTTATAGTGTATTCATCTATTAAAGTATTGCTGACTTATGATAATTAATATAATTATATGGCAAACTATTATTTAGGGAGATGAATGTGTAGATATGTGTTCCAATATGAAACACATTCACACATTCATGCCCTTTGGTAATGAGATTTATGGCACGACAGGACAGGCTTCAGTTATATAAACAATATTTATTAGCACAACAACAAAATATACGACTTACACAGTAATACTGCATATACTTCCTTATACGGTTTGTACTTATTACAGGCCTAACAAAACAATACAATACAGTTCATCTTAACTAACAATACATTGCTATAAAACACAGATATATACAGATTTACAAGTGCACAAGAATTATGATCATATTTACCTTCTGAGCTCTGCTTCCCTTCCCGCTCTCCTCCTGTACTTCTCTTTCTCCTTCTCTCCTAACTAACTGACAATCTTTCCTAGTTTAAATGTGTTTTCCTACACTCATAGATAGCATGTAGGAGGTTCTGATTGGTTTAGGATGTATGCTTAAACTAAATTGTGTTTTTCTCTTTGAAGATAATGGGAAAAACCTAGAAATACCAAATCTATTAATAAATGTTTTGTACAGGTCAACATCCTGATTGGAAAATAACAGCTGCTTCTACAAGTGGTCTAGATGTTAATTCAGGAAAGACAGTATTGTCTTTTGAAGTCCCTGATAATCAACAAGGGATGTTTGGACAGGGTGTGAAGTAAATAAACCTTTTGTTTGTCAATATCTTCTCCTGGAATGTTTATCCAGGTTAATATAGGAGTGTCTACTTCAAAAGACTGTTTGTGAAGCCTGTAAACAAAAAGCATTCCTGTAAGCAATTCTCTTGGGTAACACATCTCAGTTTCATAAAAAATATCCTTTTACACTTCTTACTTTGTCTAAGTCTTTTGGGCTGTGAGGGGTAGAATGGGACTATAACTTTTATTTCCACTAGCCATATCTCTCATACACTACAAACTTGAGTTAGACTGTAAAAACCTTATAGCCACATTGGCTATTAAACATTTTAGGAAACATAAATATTTCCCATTTTTCTTCTAAGTCTTGAAGTGAAATGAAAAGATGCTTAGCTACAATCCCAGAGCTGTAGCTCATTCCCTTAAGGAAACCTAATTTTCTTTAGAACCAAAAAACGCTTAGGCACACTCCCAGGGCTGTATCTCTTTCCTTTACTGAAACTTGGACTTAGGTTTCATAAAACTTCTCGCAACTTAATATATAGTTGGAGAAACCCCCTAGAACCTCTATACTGATTCTGGAGTACCTGGGCATATACAGTACTGGCGGACCCTCACTAACTTAGGGAGCCTTGACTGTACCTGGGATATACGAATCCCTGTGCCCTGATTTACCTTTCTGGTCTGTGCTGAAGCAGGGAAGCCTTGTGGTGAGTCGCGTAACTGTTTTCAAGGGAGGATTTTCACCGGAGTGATGTGCCGATATGTCCCCGGGAATACGACCGGATTCCCGGATACATTTTCATGGTAACCAGCAACTCTGGACCCCTGCTACCTAGACACAATCTGACAACACTTTTACCGTAACCCCCCCCCCCCCCCCCCCTTGAAACTCATAGCCTGAGAATCTCCACTGGTTAGCATTCCTGGAAAAGTAAAACACACATAAATCCTTTATTGTCATACAATACATTCATTGCAGGTACAATACACAGGTTGAAGAGCTGACATTCTTAAACCTGAAACAGGGCTCAGAGGTAACCAGCCAGGCATAATACCTTTATTGATAGCCTGGCTACCCCTTAACTGTCACAGTGGGGTAGGGTAACAAGTTTTTTTTCTAAGCCACTTCTTTATAAATCACAGTGGCTTCTTTTGAAAACTTCCATCACCAAGAAGTTAAATTTGTACTCATTTGTTTCCTGTGAAAAATGTATGTTTTTTTTTAGGCCATGTGTAAATATAATGCTGTCTCCTATTTCTTGTTTTCCCCTTTGATCTCTTTGGCTAATGATTGCAGCATACGTACTTTACATAAAACAATAAAATAGACGTGTGGATTAACCATTTACTGGTATATGAGTAGCAAAAACATTTCAATGCATTTGGTTACTGTCACGGTACGGGGTTAACCAGACTATTTGGGATTGCAAATACCAGGCATAACGCAGAGGTTAAATAAACAAAGGTTTATTTTGGCCACAGGGAACAGCAGAAGCAAAACTCAGCAATAACTTGCCAATACGGGGGACTTCTAGCTGCTGCCGAAGCTATCTTATCCTGACTGCCGCCTCATTCAGTCCATTCCTGGATATCCCTGTGACTTGGAATTACCGCCTCTGGTCACACAGTTCTCTCTACCGTTGGTCTCTAGTTACAGAGACCAACCAAGAACAAAACTGTGGAGCTCTGATCGGCGTCAGCTTCTATACTTTTCCGGCATCTGTTTGGAAACACAAGAACAGGTGCAAACCAATCCTGCTGAGAAGCGAGGGGGTGGGGGCATTGGTCCATTCCCAATCAGTGTAGGGGATGGAGCCTATGGCTAAAGACAGCCCCCAAGGGGCGGTGCCTGAGAGCGTGGGAAATTGGAATTGACCAATGGCAACGGGGCAAGATCCCACACCCCGGTACCAGACTTCAGCTCCATACCTCACGCAGGACAAGACGCCTCGCTGCTGGGTAGAGAACAATATGACGGTTTATAGATTATGTACTCTCCCAGCAGGCGGGTGCATCCCGGCCCACCTCCCCATTACCATAAGCATTGTACATTGTCCCACACAAAAGCTAGCCCTCTGAATCATGATGTATCGGATCTTAGCCATTGTTGCTAGCCCAGGCACACAATGAAACACAAAGATACATAATAAACAGTATATACAAATACAGTTTGAAACAGTGTAAACACACCTGAGTTAAAACATTACCAGGGCTGGGGCATTTTCCAGCCCTGAGGTGGCAATTTTAACCACTTCCACGGGTCACCATCTTGACTAGTAGGGAAAGCAAGCGGGGGTATTTGCGTATGCCACGCTGCCCCTGCCATCGCAGTTACTATGAGTGCATGAAAAATTTAAATATGCTTGTCAGATCTAAGAAAAAGGTCCGACACTTAAATTTAACCTATTAAACATGCTGCTGTCATGTATACTTAGGAGCTAGGAGAATAATAGGAAGATGACAAATCTGCCTACATATTTAGAATCAGACAAAACATACAAGTTTCTTTGCGACGGTGATGCAGTAGTCAGATTATTATTTTTTACAAAACAGATTACTGGTGCTCAACCAAAATGTCCCATCAATTTGAATAGAAAATGATCTAATGTCCTGTCTTCATAGTGCTGGGTTCCTCAGCCCCCCAAGGTTCTGCCAGGGAACCTCCAAATGTGTATGTGAAAAACAGAAAAGACAAACACAGACCTCTTAGATAAATAAAATAGATATAATAGGACACAAGCCCCTATCCTTACTTACATGTAAAGAATCTGTAGTGCAGCATCAGAGTAATACAAGTGTTATTTCAACCATAACAGTGTCCCATCAGTATGAGTGTCCATAGAACATTGCATATAGCTACCGTCCTTAACTGGAACACTTTGTAATGTTCTGCTCTGCCTGGTAACAGCCCATCAGGAGTGCCTGGTAGGATCTGCCTCTCTAGGGAACCGAAATCGCTCGCAATCACAAGGCTCCCGGCGTCGTGATCCTCTGATCTCTTCCGGGTACTCGCGCTCCCAACAGACATTCACATCTGACGTCACGGCGTAAAATCTGGCCGTGTGCCAGAGAAAAGAACTTGCTCTCCTTGCAACAATCTGAATAGAATAGTAACAGCGCCACCATGCGAACCCTGACTAGTTTTGCTTACTCCTTAAGCTTCGTCAGGGGATAGTGGCTATGATTCATACTCATACTTTTATACCTCCAGCTTTAATCAAGCAAATTAATTATATAACTATAACTTAAAATATAAATCTAAAGTGCAATTAGATAAACATTGTAATTTGATTAATATACGTGTTTATACCAGAGTATAAAAATATATAAGATTAACAATGTAATAACCTACCATATTTATACAACAATAATACATGTATTAGATGTAATTAAAATACTAAGAAATCAATCGTCAAATCTTAAAGGAACGGAACAATATCTACATGTTCATTTAAACCATTGGGAGCTTTTGTATGTAAATTATAAATCAATTCCTGTTCTTTTTGCATAACTATTTTCGCTTACTCCTTAAGTTTCATCAGGGGATAGTGGCTATGATTCATATTATTTTTGACATACTGTACAAATAAACAGTGTGCTAATTATCAAGTAAAGGAATATAGGCAGTAATTGATACCAAGTAAAATAATATGATTCATTGACCTACAGTATATGCATACAGTGCATACATAGATGTGTGTGTACACGTATGGTCCAACTTACTGCTTGGTTCTTTATTTGTGTAAATGTACAGATCTATGTACTAATTGTATGTGTTCATCTGTTTTGTTTGCACCAAATATGTGTGCATTATGCTATTGACACTGGAAATATATTCCTTGTTACTTAAAGCAACAATCCCCCAAAATTATTTCTTATTTTTGTAACGGGTTTTCCACGCAGATTCTACTGTGTGGGTGCAGGAAACATATATTGTTACTCGGTGTAGTGCATACCTGTTGGCTCACAGGAGGGCTGAGCTTCCGCCACGGGGAACCTGGGGTAATTATACTATGGACAACTTACTTATAATGATGCAGCGCCTCCACCTGCGATGGCTCCCACCAGAGGGGGAGTGGTTCCTCGCAGGACAAACTCAATGATCACATAGACAATCACTTATATTAACAAATACCTTTACTAACATGTAATACCATACATCACATTCATAATAACCTGTGTCCCTCTCTAGAGGAGACACCTACTGCGTCACGCAGGACGCTTCCCCAACACCAAGTGAACCCACCCAGTGTCCAAAGAACCCCACCCAATGTCCCGCATTCTTGCAGAGAGTCAATGGGTGACTGCGCAGTCACAGTTAAGCTAAGGGCCCGGTGGTGCACTTATGTATCAGATACCTGCCGAGCACTCCGGTACTCGGATCAGCAACTGGCTTCGCAAAGGGTCAGACGTGTGATGAATCCGTCTGATCCTCCAACCGAACTCCTGGCACGCGTGGACCGCCAGGGCGGTCCCACTCTGGAATCGTCGCTGTGGACCCCAACGTGGGTCCAACCGCTTCAACAGGAACAGCAGCAGCCGCTGTGTCCCTAACTATCTAAGTGGCACGTGCTACACTATAGGCCGTCCCTATAGTACAGCAATCTGTAGTGGCTTGGGCAACTCCTATGGGCCTAAAGGGGTTAAGGACCTGTCCCACTCCCCTAACTACCCAAGTCCCTTCAGCCTTACTAATGCTGGCAGCCAACGTGCTGCGCAACAAGGTGCCTGCCTGTCAGACCTCACAGCACTGACCGCTGTGACTCTGACAAGGCAGCACTCTAATACTAAGGGCAGCGTCCCTATCTGGGCCTCCCTCAGCAATTAACCCACTACCCTAGTGGGGGGTTGGGGCCTAACTGGGGTGCGGGTACCTATAGGGCCGCAGGAGCTGTACTCGCTCCCAGCGCCCTGCCTTCCCTCACAGCTCCCCTGCTCCAACGGATTAACCTGAGTGGCAGGGTCCCTCTTTCTAGAGCAGTCCCTGGCAACACTCTCTCTATCAGAGTTACTAACTACCTCAGACCCTGGGGGTGCTGGCCTAGTACAGCGAGTCCTGGACTCCTGTACCCTACCTCCTTCCTTGGGCTGCTCCGGTCTCTGACTGCTGGCCCGCCAAATGCATCTCTTTTCCTCAGGCTCCCTAAGCCCTATTGGCTCCCTGGTGTCACATGGGGCATACAGAGGCTCGTGGGATATGTAGTCCCAGCTCAAAGCCTTCCCTGAATGGCTATGGGTTCGCGGGCTTTTCCCTACCTCTCCTGCGCTTGCGCAAGCTGTCCTGGGCTGCCTCAACCTTCCCTGGTCTGTCCCTATGCTCGCGCGACTTTGCCCTGTCTCTGGGGCTCTCCCTGCGCCTACGCGTCCCTGCGCATGCGCAACCCGCATCCTAATGGCGGCGCCCTGCTTCACCGGCCGCCGGGACCTTAGAGACGCGATCGCGGCCTCAGCAACGGCCCGATCGCGTCCCCGGCAACCGGCCGCAGGCGGAGGAAGCCGCGCTGCTCCCTGCTCCAGCCCCCACCCTTGGAAGCAGCCGTCGGGTCTGTCGGCACCAGCGACCGAGCTGCTCAAGGGGAGGGGGGTCTCCAGGAGCCACGGGAGCTCCAGGCTATATTTTTAATTTGCTATCTGATGTTCCCAATACATCATTCATTAAACTTTCTGGTAAAAATGTTTTTTAAAAGTCTGCCAATGTTACCCATAGAAATCTGCAATGGGAATGCCCAATCTCTCCGATATCTATTGGCTGCTTAAGGGTATGTCTGGTGTATACACACTGATATCTCAGGAACTAAGGGGTCCCAAGAGCATGGAATAGTACAATTTAACTCCGGTGGAGCCTCATACAGTAGTTCAGATACTAAACATTTTTAGCACTGTACGAATTTACTACCCTAGAGTTGTTGCATTAGTAGATCTTCAAGTGTTCTGTCCACTGGTTTACCTCCTCTCCATTCCGTCTATTCCAGAATAAACAGATTTAGCATGATTATTAGCCAACAAAGCATTTATAATTTTTAGTGATACAGAAGTTATGTATCAGTAAGTAAATTGTTTGCGGATTCTTTCAGGAAAATATAGAAATTTACAAGCATCGGATTTCATACTGCCTTCCATTTTCAGTTTTATTCTAGAAGGAGACATTTGATGTTCATAGATTTGGTGACATCTTCTGAATTGTAATAGAAGGCACAAAAAGAAACCTAAATGTTATCTGACCTAGTTCTCACAAACCCAATTAAGTGTCACAAGGTAAGAAAGTAAAGCAAGGTACCAACGTGCAAGACTGAATTGCGAGTAATCTTTCCCTCAGATCTTCTGAGTGCTAATATAAAGTCAGTTACCATGATGTTAAGTCTGCTTAGCTATTCCAAATAATATGAGTAACAGACATTAGTATTTTATTAATATTACGTTATTTGCAGTTAGGAAACATGCCAATATAAGGCTGCGGTCCCAGTCACCGCCACAGCGCACGGCTCTGCGTGCGCTGTGCTATCAAGCCCCGCTCCTCCAGTCCGGCCGGTCCCAGTCCCTACCTTGTCGCGCACCTTTCCCCAGCGGTGCGCGACAGGTTTTCAGGGAGGCAGGGGAATTTGAACTTGACATCTGCCACGCCCCCGCCGGCGGTACAGCCAATAAGGGCGAACCAGCCGCGGGACGTCATGGCCACGCCCCCGCAAACCCATAGCCACGCCCCCTCTCGTCGTAAACCTTCCCTCTCCCCCCAGACCCCAGATCGCGGTATAGCGCTGTGCAGGCGCCGCCCCCCCACACCCCCCCCCGCCGGGCGCGCTTGTCACAGTGAAGACTGGGGACTCAGCCTAAACAAGCAACCATTGCTGGATCTTTACTGAAGCTTTTGTTAGGGACTTAACCTCTTCTCTGTTAGGTGCCTGTAAGGTAATGCAAAACACTAATTAATACATTACAAATGCCTTAACCCCAGAATGGTCATTAACTCTTTCAGTGCTTGTGGTTTTGTACAATAAGTGGAGGTTTTTTGGTTTGTTTTTTTACCTTTTGTCTTCGTGGTGGTGTTTTTTTTTTTTTACTGTATATCCATTTTCATTTTAGGTTGAGCTAAAAAGAAAGTACAATGATCAGCATGCAAAGAGCAGAGGACTTTTACCTGGCAGCCAATGGTATGAAATTCAAGCATACAGAGCCCTGAACCAAGCCTTAGGGAGGTAAGTTCGTAGTAAAAATAATTCTCAAAAAATTGTCTAGGACATAAGAACACATATGAGTTGCTATGCAACTATGATTTAAAGTACACGTTCTACATAAAAAATTTTAGTATGTTTTAATAAAATATTTCCCTGTATCAAACTTTTTACTAATCTATTAAGTCATACATTAAGAAAAGTGAAATCAAACTAATGCCATAACAATTTTTTTTTTTTTTAAATGGTGTCCAATCATTACAGTACATGTACAACTGTTTTTAGGTACACTTACTTAAATAAGCTAAGGGTGAAGTCGTGATATTACTGTAAGTTGGCAGCAACGATGACTGAGTAATAAAGCGAGTGTAAGGAAAATACTTTTAATAAAAATATTTTGTTAAATTGATTTCAGAATAACATAGTTAGGATACAACGAACAGTATTTTTATTTTTGAATCATATAAGGTAGACTATGTGTATTTTATTTTAAATAATTTTCAGTACATGCATCCTTGTTATGATTATAGCTGCTGCAAAGAATGGCTCAATATGATTCATGACTTGTCCATTACTTCTACATAGTCACATCGTTACATAGTAGATGAGGTTGAAAAAAGACGTACGTCCATCAAGTTCAACCTATGCTAAATTTAGACAACAGATACATTATCCTATATCTATACTTATTGAACCAAAGGAAGGCAAACAAAAAACCCCAGAGTCATATCATCCAATGATATCTCATTAAATAAATTCCTTCCTGACTCCAAGAATTGGAGCACCCTCTCCCTCCCCATGTCCACCTCCCTCCAGGGCTGGATTAACCTCCTACACCCCGAGCTGAAGTGTGATCACTGCGGCTGCGCGTTTCGGGCTCCGTGCCCTCAGGGATAGCAATGCTGGCTTCATGCCGTTCCAAATCCTCCTCCAGTTGCACCTTTGACCGACCAGCCATCGATAAACCATAACCTTCACACCGGACAACGATCTGGGCACGATCCCAAGTCCAGAATCGTCCTGCTCGCTTGTCCATGTTTCACCTGCAGGCACAAAGTTATGGGACAAAGGGTGACTATTTTTTCATGCTCTTGTTAACCGTATGTATGCTACCTCTTGCTTTGGTAGCTCGCAACGTTCGAGTCTCCCGCTATGCTATAGGATCCCACAGGATACTATACCATAGGCTCAATCAAATCCTGCCGTTGCCACCAGAAAAAAGCCTGTCACGGGAGAACAGCACTTTTAACGCATTAATACCCGGATCCTTTGATTGATCAAAGCGAAGAGATAAAATAAATTGTGATTTATTTACAGAATGAGCACACACACATTGGTTTACAATTACACTGAAAATACACTTACTGGGACGGGGGCAAACAAAAAATCTTGTTCCCAAAACAAAATCTTTGGAAATAAAGTCTCTAGGCACAATTTCCCAGGAGCGGGATTTGTGCGCAAATAGAGCTGGAAAGCAGTCCTCGGTCAGTTGCGCCGCTCGAAACCACTGTTACTCCGCCGGTGCTGCTTCCTTCATTCTATCGCTGTTGTATTGGATCTGGAAACCTTAGTTCTTACAAATTCTTAAATCGTGTTACGATGTTACGAAGTTGCATGAATCTTGTTACTTTGGGAATATGGTTCCTGATGGGCTGCAGTGTGTCTTTTACACTAAACAGTCCTATACTTAAACCGTGCAGCCAATCTACTCCGTGGGAATAATATTCCCCACCTATCCCGGAGTTGCCAATACTTTGCAAAGCCTGGCAGAGGGGCTTTTTAGTTTACTATGGGCATGCGCGAACTTCGCACCTTTGCCGCTTAGCATACCAGAAACGGCCCCCTTACGTGGCGATTTTCTCTGAGCTGGCCCATTTGCCCAGACATTCACAAAGATGGGGATACTTGTGTTAAACCTCCCCACTTGACATCTTAGTATGTCGGCGTCTTTCAACTCTGGACTTTTTCAGACATCCTGGCAGAACGCCAGCGGGGTGTCTTAGAAGTCCAGGGCTGAATATGCGCCGTTACCTTTGCAGGAATTTCCTGCCATACATTTCTAACGACAGTGTTTATAAATTAAGCATTTCCTCTGTCTCAGGCGTTACATGAAAATCCCAATATGCCTAACATGTTGGTACAATTAAAACAGGGGGATGTTAAGTCATCAACTTTTATATAACTATATAAATATTGCGCAATATGATATTTCCTGTTTTAACCCGAACAGGGCTCACAGCAAATCTCAGCGCTCTAGGAGCTTCTTAGCGAAAGTTACAGTAGCTAAAAGCCGCTTGCTTGTGCTGCTAGCTTCTGGGTTTTAAAACTATTTTTCCTTTGCGCGGTTACAGGAAAACACTGCCACAGTAATACCTTTTACATTTAGAATCACATTAGTCTCGCCACCTTATACCTGGTGAGAGACACATACATTTATATTGAAGTTACAGTTTTCATGCCATTACTGGGTTGCAGAGCTGACAATCTACGATTCCCCAATATGGCTCAGGGGCTCCCAGCCGGGCATAATACCTTTATTATTGGCCTCGGTACCCCTTCACCGTCACAGCCGGGAATGGCACAGGTGGTGGCAAAATTTTGCCGTGCCTGTGACACTTGCCAGCAATTAGGCGGACACTGTGATCGGGCGGTGGTACTAGATTGGATCAGGAAAGTAGGATTGACCCTGAAGCCCACGAAGAGTCAGCTCGACATGGTCGAGGTCCTGTATCTATGCACCGAATGGATGGAGAAGATCTCAAGCCAGAGCCGGTCAAAGTAGAGGCCATCCTCCGATAACCTAGTTACATAGTTACATAGTAGATGAGGTTGAAAAAAGACTTCCGTCCATAAAGTTCAACCTATGCTAAATTTAGACAACAGATACTTTATCCTATATCTATACTTATTGATCCAGAGGAAGGCAAACAAAAAACCCCATTAAGGGGAAAAATTCATTCTTTCCTGACTCCAAGAATTGGCAATTGGATTAATCCCTGGATCAACATCCTTCCCATGTATACTTATTTGGTATATCCCTGTATACCTTTTCCATCTAAAAAGATGTCCAACCTTTTTTTGAACAAATCTATTGTATCTGCCACCACAGTCTCCATGGGTAATGAATTCCACATTTTAACTGCCCTTACTGTAAAGAACCCTTTCCTTTGTTGCTGGTGAAATTTATTTTCCTCCAACCTTAAGGGATGGCCCCGAGTCCTTTGTACTGCCCGTGGGATGAATAGTTCTTTTGAAAGCTCCTTGTATTGTCCCCAAATATATTTGTATATAGTTATCATATCCCCTCTTAGACGCCTCTTTTCTAATGTAAATAAATCTAATTTAGCTAGCCTCTCCTCATAAGTTAGAATGTCCATCCCCTTTATTAATTTGGTGGCTCTTCTCTGCACTCTCTCTAGTTCCATAATGTCTTTTCTTAGGATTGGTGCCCAAAATTGTACTCCATATTCATGGTGTGGTCTTACTAATGCTTTGTAAAGGGGCATAATTATATTTACTTCCCTTCCATCCATTGCCCATTTGATGCAAGATAAGATCTTGTTTGCCTTTGCAGCTACTGCATGACATTGGGCACTATTGCTAAGCCTGCTGTCTATAAGCACTCCTAAATCCTTCTCCATCAAGGATTCCCCCAATATATCTCCATTTAATTTGTAAGTCGCCTTTTTATTCTTGCATCCCAAATGCATAACCTTACATTTATCTGTATTAAACCTCATTTGCCATTTACCTGCCCAGGTTTCCAGTCTCTCCAAGTCCTTCTGAAGAGAAATTACATCCTGCTTTGATTCTATTACCTTACACAATTTAGTATCATCAGCAAAGATGGAGACTTTGCTCTCGATCCCAACCTCAAGGTCATTAATAAACAAGTTAAAAAGCAGGGGTCCCAGTAACGATCCCTGAGGTACTCCACTCAAGACTTTAGCCCAACCTGAAAAAGTTCCATTTATGACAACCCTCTGTTGTCTGTCCTTTAACCAGTTTTTAATCCAGGTGTATATATTATTACTGAGTCCAATTTTCTTTATTTTGTATACAACAGACGACAGAGAAGCCCAATGCTACATCCAACATGACAGAAATACACAGTAAAATACTTATATATTCTCTTGAAATAGGGTCATTTAGTTTAACCCTTTGGCCAAAGCGTTGTAAGCTTGCGAGCCACGTCAAGGCAGACACCTGTTCGCAAGGCCTAACACTACCAGATAAAAATACTAATATACCTCTATTAGGATTAAAATTCTCATTTACCTCTATTAGGAGGGAGAAAGACCACAGTGGGTCTATATCCAGCAGAATGAGGCACTTGCAAACTAGGGAAGTGGGGAGGGGCGGGCTTTAAACCTGGGAAGGAGGAGCCACCAACCTCCACCAGCTGGAACAGCTGAGAATGGGTTAACAAAACACAGAACCCCAGCAAGCTCTTTTTGGGAACCCCTGAGCCCCCACAAAATATATATATATGTAAATGTGTCAAAATGGAGTGCTATTGAGCGTGGCATATGTATACAACAGACGACAGAGAAGCCCAATGCTACATCCAACATGACAGAAATACACAGTAAAATACTTATATATTCTCTTGAAATAGGGTCATTTAGTTTAACCCTTTGTCCAAAGCGTTGTAAGCTTGCGAGCCACGTCAAGGCAGACACCTGTTCGCGAGGCCTAACACTACCAGATAAAAATACTAATATACCTCTATTAGGATTAAAATTCTCATTTACCTCTATTAGGAGGGAGAAAGACAACAGTGGGTCTATATCCAGCAGAATGAGGCACTTGCAAACTAGGGAGGTGGGGAGGGGCAGGCTTAAAACCTGGGAAGGAGGAGCCACCAACCTCCACCAACTGGAACAGCTGAGAATGGGTTAACAAAACACAGAACCCCAGCAAGCTCTTTTTGGGAACCCCTAAGCCCCCACAAAATATATATATGCAAATGTGTCAAAATGGAGTGCTATTTTGTACACCAACCTCTTGTGTGAAACCGTATCAAAAGCCTTTGCAAAATCTAAGTAAACCACATCAACTGCATTACCTTGGTCTAAATTCCTACTTACCTCCTCAAAGAAACAAATAAGGTTAGTTTGACAAGATCTATCCTTCATAAACCCATGCTGACTATTACTAATAATTTTGTTTTCCATTAAGTATTCCTGAATGTTATCCCGTATTAAACCTTCAAGTAGTTTCCCTACTATTGAAGTCAGGCTTACAGGTCTGTAATTTCCCAGATGTGATCTAGCTCCCTTTTTAAATATAGGCACCACAACTGCTTTACGCCAATCTTGTGGTACTGAGCCTGGGGAAATGGAGTCCTTGAATATTAAATATAATGGTTTAGCTATTACTGAGCTTAACTCCTTGAGAACTCTTGGATGTATGCCATCGGGGCCTGGTGCCTTATTTACTTTAATTTTTTCAAGTCGCTTATGAACTTCTTCCTCAGTTAACCAATTGTTCATTAATATGGAGGTTGTGGCTTCCTTCTGCGGCACTACTATTGAACTTGATTCTTCCCTGGTAAACACAGAGGCAAAGAATTTGATTAATACCTCAGCTTTTTCCTTATCTCCAATAATCTGCCTACCCATCTCACACTGAAAGGGTCCTATATTTTCTTTTCTCATTTTTTTGTTATTAAGGTACTTAAAGAACTTTTTAGGGTTGACCTTACTTTCTATTGCAATCCTTTTTTCATTATCCCTTTTTGCTAATTTGATTGCCCTTTTGCAATTTTTGTTACATTCCTTATAATTCTGATACGATGTCTCCGTCCCTTCTGACTTAAAGAATCTAAACGCCTGCCTCTTCTTTTCCATTTCCTCGCCTACCTGTTTATTTAGCCACATTGGTTTTGACTTATTTCTTTTATATTTATTACCCAAGGGTATACACTGATAAGTGTGCTTTTCTAACAATGTTTTAAAGACTGCCCATTTATCTTCTACATTTTTCCCTGCAAAAACATCATCCCATTGTATTACTACTAGATTAGACCTCAGTTTATTAAAATCTGCCTTACTAAAGTTTAAGGTCTTTGTTGAACCCAAGAAATCTATTTTTTGATAATTTATTTCAAATGAGACCATGTTATGATCACTGTTACCCAAATGTTCCAGGACTTGAATATTTGTTATTACTTCTACATTGTTTGATATGACCAAATCCAGAACTGCCCCTCTCCTGGTTGGTTCCTCAATAATTTGAGTCATATAATTGTCTTTAAGCCCCCCCAAAAACCTGTTTCCTTTTGTTGTAACGCTAATCTCATTGCCCCAGTCTTTGTCTGGATAATTAAAATCCCCCATTATGCAAACATAACCCAGTTTTGATGCCTTTTCCATTTGCAAAAGTATTTTAGCTTCCTCAATCTCACAGATATTTGGTGGTTTATAGCATATTCCCACAAACATTTTCTTAATACTTTTACCTCTGCTGCTAATTTCTATCCACAAAGTCTCTACATTTTCATCATTCCCTTCATAAACATCATCCCTTATAATAGGTTTTAGATCCGGTTTAACATATAAACATACTCCACCTCCCCTTTTATTTGTTTGATCCTTCCAAAAAAGGGAATAACCCTCTAAATTAACTGCCCAGTCATGAGTTTTATCCCACCATGTTTCAGTAATGCCTATGATATCATATTGCTCCCTTGCAGCTATTAATTCAAGCTCCCCCATATTATCTGTCAGGCTTCTAGCAAGCATGCATTTAAGGTTTTTTTCAGCCTGTACTATTATCTTATCTGCTCCTTCCTTTCTGCGCCCACTTGGTTTAGTCTTTAGAAGTTTTCTAGTATTATCTATATTTACTATGGGTGTCTCACTGCTTGTCAAACTCGCACTTTCCCCCATTCTACCTCCATACCACCTTGTATCCTCCTCTATTCCATTTAGTTAATTATCTGTTTCATTCCCCTCCCCCCTCCATCCTAGTTTAAAATCTCCTCCAACCTTTTTAGCATTCTCTCCCCTAGCACAGAAGATCCCTCTTCATTGAGGTGCAATCCGTCCCTAGAATATAGATGGCACCTCTCAGAAAAGGAGTCCCAGTGCTCTAAAAACCCAAACCCCTCCTTCCTGCACCACTTTCTTAGCCATGCATTAACCTCCCTGATCTCTGACTGTCTCCCTGCGGTAGCGCATGGCACTGGTAGTATTTCAGAAAATACTACCTTGGAGGTCCTTGCCTTAAGCTTTTGGCCTAGATCCCTGTAATCATTTTTTAGGACCCTCCATCTTTCTCTAACTTTGTCATTGGTGCCAACATGTACCAAGACCTACTACCTATACGCAGGAACAGGTGCTAACTTTTCTGGGGATGACTGGGTATTACCGAAAGTTTGTACTTTGCTACAGTGCCATTCTTAAGCCCCTGACCGACTTGACTCATAAAAGGCTCCCTGCACTGTGACCAGGTCTCCGGAATGCTAGACTCCAGCACTCCTGTTCTTGCAGCCTCCAATTACAGCAAACGGTTCCTTGTGCAATCTGATGCCCCTACGTTCGGCATAGTTGTGGTCCTCAGGACAGGTGGGCAAGGGTGGGATCAAGCACCTGGTATTTTATCTGAGCAGGAAGCTGTTAGATTTACTACTATCATAAAGGAGTGCTTGGCAATTGTTGGGCAATGAGAAATTTACAGTCCTATGTCTTTGGCCGAGCCTTTAACGTGTGATTGACCACATCTCCCTTAGCTGGCTACACCGGTGTCGGGCGGGTAAAATATAAAATTGTTGTGGTGGAGCTTTGCCTTTCAAGAATGACTTTACCATCTAGCACAAGGGACCACAGCAACACCGATGGCTTATCTTGGCAGGATGACCCTGGCCCGGTTCAAGAGCTACAGACTCCCATAGACATTTTAGGCTAAGCCATCAAAACTGCCACCCCAGAGGTCTTGTCTTGGGAGGAGGAGGTTAGACTGCAGGGGCCAGTCAAGATGGTGATCCACTGCATGGGTTAATGTGCCACCTCAGGGTATGAAAATGGCCTCCAACACATAATGTGTTGCTAGGTGATTTTTACTGTTTTGTATGTTCTCGGTGACTTACTGTGTGCCTGGTACTTAGCCACTGTTGTTAGCCCAGGCACACAATTAATCAGAGGGCTAGCCTTTGAGTGATGCCAGGTGCAGTGCTAAGGGACAATGGGAGACTGCGGGAAAGTTCTCCCCTGCTAGCAGAGTACGCACTCCAAGGCCGGAATATTGTTCTCTCCCCAGCAGTAAGGCGTTTAACCCTGCATGAGATCTGGAACTGACTTCGGGGACAGGGGTTTTGGTCCGAGCCCCATCAGCCTGGTTCCCATTGGTCAGTTCCAATTTCCCACGCTCCAAGGACCTGCCACTCGGGGACCAGGCTAAGGCACTGGCTCCATCCCCTCACCTGATTGGTCCATTCCGGAAACCCCTCACTCCTGATTGGCTCAGTGGAATAATGGACTCCAGTGATTGGTCAGCATCCGGTTCTCCATGTTCAAAATGAAGACCTGTTAAGTATAGATGGCGATCAGAGCTCCATAGTTCTATTTGTTTGTTCTCTGCGTCTGAAGACCAACGGTATCAAAACTGTACTACTAGACCCGGTTATCCCTAATTACTGGGATTGTGGAACGGGCTATTGAGGCAGCATTCAGGGTGAGGTCGTTTGGGCAGCATCCTGCACCTAGCGAGATCCGTATTCCCTGTGTTGATGATTTATTGTTCTTTGTGCTTGTGTTTTTCTTCCTTTTGGCTCCTGACAAATAAACATTTGTTTACTAACCTCTGCGTTGTGCTGGTGTTTACAATCCCAAGTAGTCTGGTCAACCCCATACAGTGACAATCAACTATTTTGCTTTTCCACTACAATTTTCATAATGTCATTCACAATTTAGCATACAGTATCTTTAATAGGTATTCACATATTGTCACCTACCCCCGTGAAGCAACACAGACAATACATTTTGCTTTCTTTAGACCAAATTAGTGGCTCAGACCGAATGTGTGACTCGATAGCTAACTGAGCAAGTACATTACTGAAATGTGTATTCTGGATAAGAGACGTGAGGTCAATTTGTTAAAGAAAATAAGTTAATAATGAAGTTGTATATGCCGAATAATGCTCAATACGAATCACTTTTTGCAGGGGGTTTTCTTATTGTTTTGTTGTATCAGAAAATATTTATTAAAATGGATTGAAGTTGAACTATAAAGAACATAATGTTTAATTTTTCAGTGTGTCTTTGCTTGGCTAGACGCCTTTGCTGAGTTCAGAGAAATATAACATCTCTATGCAACATTTTTAAATCTTCTGAAATAAAATTACAAATAAAAACCTCTATTTGCCCTGCACTCTGTAAAACGTCACATAAAGGCCATGAACAGGAAAAGAAAGTAATTGAAGACAAGCGACCTTTTACTTGAAGATGTCCTTCACCAAAACATAATATATGCTGACAGTGACAGAACATGTCTATAGAGATTCATGGCAAAGGAAGCAGAAAAGGCTTGTATCTGGCACTTTTCTATTAATACAGAAATGCTTTGCCATCCAGAAACAGACAAAATAAACTCTGTATCTGTTTTTCTTCAGGTGAGATGGGGGGCTACAGGTGCAGTCTAAATTTGCTGGTGTACTTACTACATTTAATCACAAACGGTCGATAAACGATTTTTATTTATTTTTTCCCCCCGCAGGTTTGCCAATGTATACGGTCTTACATAGTAATATAAGGACAAGCAATCTTTTTGCATCAGATTGCACAGCCTGAGCTTTAATACTTGAAAGAAAGGGTGATGGTGAACACAACTCACATTGGGTACACCGTATAGCATCATACAGTAGTCCTCCACTCCCAACAGCTAAGGCTTTAAGGCTTCCAGTCACACATACTGTATATTTAACGAAAATAAATCACAAGGCGCACCGTTGGAGAATGATGTATAATCAACAATCAGACAAATGTATATAGTAACTTACACATTAGAAATCTGCTGTATATAAATAGACATACAGTATACAGGTCATGGTGAGACCCAAGATTGCAATATTAATAAAAAATCCACCAAAGCTAAATGCAGAAAAATCTTCTGTTATTAGCAAACAAAAGTGAATATAATAGTAAAAAAATGAGGGTATCAAAAATATCGGTTGCGTGGGTATATAAATGAATATAAAACACATATATAAAATACATACATAACACAATTCCAGAATTCACAGCCATTGCATACTGCTAAATGGACAAAGTAGCACAAAACACAAACACAGAAATACAAAACGGCAACCAAAAAAAGAGAGGGGAGGGGGCAAAAAGGGTACGAAAACAAACATAGAAAGAGATATACATAAAATAACGATGGAGGAAAGGGAAAGAACAACCAGAAAAATAAAGGGTGGTCCCATGACTATTTTAGAAAGGTGTGAGTTCTATATTATTGGGGTAGCCCTGCCAATTGGAAATAGGGCTGGAGGCCTTTTGTGACTTGGTCCACACACACAGCACCACGCTGCTGACTTCCCGGGAAGCTTTGGATTCACGCCCTGGCACTGCTAACTCCAATCTGATAAAACGTACGAGCTCGGAAGACGAACGAAATGAAACGACATGCAGGCAGTGTTTCAAAACCTTTGTCTTAGTTTATTAAGCATAGGGTAAAAAGAATTATACAGAAATAAGAAAACATTTGGTTAGAGGCGTAACTTATGTTAAAGGCGTGATTTAGGGGCAAGACATGTTAGTGGGGTGATCAAATGGGCGTAAATCTCCCAGGACAGGCACTATCTGGAATACATATCATTCTCACCTCCGTCATTTACATCCTTGGTTCTCATGGAATTTATGTGGGATTATTTTAGCTTCCCAAGGAGCTAAACTCCTATTACAGATAAGACAGTAAAAACTAGCTTCGTGAGTGAATATATGTTAGCAAAAACTGACTACATGAAGAAATATATTTTAGCTATCATAACGAGACAAAATGGAAGGCATACGACAAATGCAGCTTCTGGCCTTCTCTTATTATCCCTAACATATATAGTCTTTGAGACCACCTGGATATCTACTCTGTAACGTAAAGATCCAGTATTGTTCCCTTTTTGCAATCTGAAGATCACGGTTGCCCGCTCGAACTGTATTCATAACTCTCTCAATACCCATATATTGGACTCCCTCTGTACTACACCCATGTTGGCCTCTGAAATGAGTTAGAAGGTGTGTTAAAGGCTTTGATAAACCTTCCAATTTAGGGATATTGCAGATATTTCTCAGATGTTCCATGATCCGCAATTTGAGACTGCGTTTTGTTCTGCCCACATACTGTAGTCCATAGCCGCATTGCAGGATGTAGACTACGTATGTGGACAGACAGTCAATTTAGTTGGTGATTTTATATTCAATCCCTGTCACATGTGATTTAATACTTTTATTCTGAAACATTTTTGGACATATCTTGCACCTGGTACATCTATAGTTGCAGACCAATGTCTCTCTCAGATCCCTTTTCGGGATAGAGTTAGTCCCCTTAAGAAAACTCGGTGCTAGAATAGTCTTCAGTGTCTTAGATTTCTTGAACACTACAGGAGGTTTCCTAGAGAGAAATGTAGTCTGTATAGGGTCCATACAGTATGCATGATATGCCAGTGCCTAGATAATATCCCTCTAATGGATGCATGTGACAGAATGTCTTTTTTTTTTACTATTATATTCACTTTTGTTTGCTAATAACAGCAGATTTTTCTGCATTTAGCTTTGGTGGATTTTTATTAATATTGCAATCTTGGGTCTCACCATGACCTGTATATGTCTATTTTTTAACTACTCTATTGAATTTTTATTTCAGGGGGTTTATCTTTTGCTACTATTATTTAGCATCTATCTCCAACTCCTTGTTCCTTAGAGGGTATTTAAAGGCGGATGCAGGGGTTAATCATTACCACCTGATGAAGGTCACATTTGACCCAAATGCGTTGTGGTAGATGTGTACTTTTCTCCTGGTTCTTTTGCCCATTGTTGTATTTCACGTGTGGTGTGTGCGGTGCCGGTCTGGCTCCCCTTAGAGACTGCCTAGTGTGGGTTGCTGGATTTCTGGCTACCATATCCATCCACTACATACGGGTACGCTGCTTTGCGCAAACCCGGAAGTAGCTGTGAGGGACTGCAGATTGTGCGACGTGAGGTCTCAGCTGTTCCCAGCGGGCGGGAACACAAACCTCTGTCAGCAGATTACCACCAAGCCATACACCAACGGAGCGGGGCAACAGGGAGATTTAACTGCATCAGATGTTTGGGACAGCAGATTTCTAATGTGTAAGTCACTATATACATTTGTCTGATTGTTGATTATACAACTTTCTCCATCAGTGTGGCTTGTGTTTTCTTTGCTACCGGTCCTCCTGTGGATTTTTCCTCCAGTGGACACCTGTGGAGGAGGGGAAAACTTCCACATACAAGTGCTGCAAGACAGTGAGAGTTGACCATCGTCAAGGTCTTTCTTGGAAGCAAGAGCGTGGATCAAAGATTGCAAAACACATATATTTAACATCCATCCCTCTTCTACAAGTCAAATTACGTAAAATATTTTTTTTTAAAGTCATATACTAATTTCCTTACAGAGTTGGAATGTCTAACATAGCATTTGAGTACCTTATAAATGACTGAATACATAAATTTGCCATACACAAAAATAATGCACCACAGTAGATTTGACTGCTTGCTTTTGTCTTTATACTCCTTTTGTAGGTGTATTCGACATAAGAATGATTGGGGTGCTCTAATTTTAGTCGATGACCGCTTCAGGGGCAATCCTAAGTATATCACTGGTAAGCAGAATCAATGCTATAAATAAAAACGCATGAAAAATAACTGTCCTATACAGAATTTTAATGGAACTGAAATGATTACTTGTCTTCTAGTCTTAACTACTTGTAAGAAGGCTTTAGATATAATGCTGTCTATCCTGGATTTGTCTTAATCTAATTCCAGTAATTTTAAGCTGTTTTGGCTGCCAGACATATCATCTTAATGGTTGAATTGAGACAATTACTTTATAGAGAACAAAATGTACGTAGCATTATTATAAATCAGATAGACAATATGCTACTGTTGCATCTACATAAATAAGAATGGTGTTTGTGAAACTGCAGAACCAGGTTTAAAAGCAATAGGCAGTGTGAGTCAAAGGTGTAGCTTTCCTTTTGGAAATAATTGGATAGCTTTACTAAATACAGCTCAACCCCCTTATAACGCTGTGCTTGGGGTCCAAAGAATCACATCGCGTTATAAGCAGATCGTGTTAGAAATAATGTACAATTGTATGCATTGTGACAAGGTGATAGTGTAAAGAAGGCGCTGAAACAATACTAGTGTTCACCAATCTATAAGTGAATAATTAATAAAGTGTATAAAAATACTTATAATAACTTAAGTGCATACAATATAAGTGACTGATAATAGTGAAAAAAACGTATATAAATGGTTGTAACCCCTGCTCAAACCCTCTGGAAGGGACTGTCTTCACTGGTCCCAGATGATCGATAGGGTTGTGAGAACAATTGTATGCATTGTACAATAAAGTATTTTAGATACCAATAATTGTGTTGCAAAGTATTCATAAATACGAAAATTGGGAGCAATGCTTGCATCGCGTTATACGCGGATTTGCATTGTAACGGATCGCGTTATAACGGGGTTGAGCTGTACCATGTTTGTGTACATTATATGTCGTGAAAGCTTGTTACCTGCACAGGTTACAAATTCTGGCGTCTAGATGGTGTCTCCTCTTGCACTGGTTTCTTTCTGCATTCACTTTAGAACGATTATTGAACATAGAGATACACCCTTCTGTAGCTGTAAAATAAATCCTTTTGTTATAATTTACATACCGTAGCTACTGTAAACACATTGGGAGTTTTAGGCTAAGGCCCCGCTCCCTCAGTCAGCGCGCTCGCACTGCAGACAGGCGGCACGCTGACAGGCAATTGACCGCGATATGCGGTCTGATGGAGCCGGAAGGGGGCGTTAGTGGGAGGGGGGTCGTTAGTGGGAGAGGGGGGGCGTGTTTAAACTTTGTGAAGATCGTGGTGCCGTCCACCCACCCACCACCACCCCCCCACACAACACATCATAACAACACATACACACAACACATACACACAACACATACACACACACACACACACATACATACACACATACATATACACTCACACACTTTTCCCCACAGCCTGCTCCCCTCCCAAGCCGCCTCCCATCCGTAGCTCCTTCCCTCCCCTCCTTCCCTCATTGGCTGACTGCCGCACCACGTGACGCGTCAGAGCTGCAAATCACTAGGATCTTGCAGCATCGGCCGCCTGACGCGTCACAGCACGCAGTCAGCCAAGTAATAAGGAGCCAGCGGGGACCTCCACACTGGAGGAAAGGGGCTGGTGGTCCGCTGCTGCGTGGCCGCACAGGCCGTCGGAAGCAGCGGGACCCAGGCCTTACACCTGCCCTTCTAAGGCTACGATTATACCAGATGCCGCTGAGCGGCTGTGCGATCCGGTGACTTCACTCTCACACTGCCGCATATTTATCAAGGAGAGGAGACAGGAAAGGAGACAAGAAGGCGTTGAGGTGGCGTGGCGGTGAGCGGTAGGTCCTCATTGGCTGAACTGCTCATGTAACGCGGCCGTCGCCTGCCAGAAACTATTTTGAACATTTGTTCAGAAGACTGCTGCCTTGCGGCTCAAGGCGGCACGCTGGTATGTAAACCTACATAAGATTTCTGCAATTTGTTGTTGCGAAGCCGGCGTTTTTTGGTATAATCACAGCCTAATTCAGGAAGGGTAGTACTGCTTTGCAAATCACTAAATCCTCAAACATTGCAGCCAATTTGCTCTTAACCTCCTTAAGGACGAATTATATAAATTCGCCTCATACCATTCAATTACTTTTCCATCTGATAATCTTTAAAAAAAAAAAAAAGCATTAAGGGGTTAACAATGTGTTGGGAGTTGATATATAATGAGAGGGGAACCGAAAGAAAGGAACTAAAATAATTAAAAGCTGGTTGATGTTTCTGCTGTAAAGTCAATAGGGGGAGCTCCAAGTCTGTAGTATGAAGAAAGATAGTGAAAACTCACAAAGGCGTGTCTTATTATATCAATTGTTCGTCCAAATAAAAAAGGTATCAAATAATACTGAAGTACTCTTATACTCTGTAGTATGAGGTAAAATACAGATCAAAAATTTAGAGAATCAAGCAGATATGAACACATTGTATTGTTATTGTAACTGATTATAATTTAAAAGTTGCAGGTTTTGCTATATACCGTTATTTAGTACTTGAATAAAAAGTAGTGTACTAGTTTTGTAATCAGCATTAATTTTGTAGGTAGATACTGTAGATAGATAGATGAGAGAGAAAGTGCTGCACAAAAGGTAGATTAGTCAGTCAGAACAAATAAAATAATTTAATCAATTAGAATATTAATGAGTTTAGTACACAGGGATTACCATGAAAAAACATTAATGATAAATGAAAATGAATGGTACAGTATTATAAAGTATAATATAAGTCCAAAGTTAGTTCAATGTTATTAGAGTGTGGTGCCACATGATTGCTGCTGATCCAATTAGTGGCCTTGTCGTCACTTATGTTTATAAGGTAAGAGCTATGTTTATAAGGTAACAGTGCAAAACACTTTCCATGGCATAATAAATGACTTTATTTGTTGTACAGAAAAGTTTTACAAATGGAATAAAATCAAATTTACAAAACATAGAGGTCTTTTAAACCCCTTTTCTTCAATGGTAATGGTGCTGTCGAATCCTTCTGCTACAAGTGTGCTGTCAGGCCTTCTCGTTGTTGGGGAAGCCCTCCGGTTGCAGCGTGGAGTCGTGGGATGATATCTGACCTTGTCGACTTTTAGTTCACACCAACTTACCTCATTCACCTTACGTGTTTCGTAGGGACTCCTCCCACTTATTCAGGAGCATTGAACGGATAGGTAGTCCTATCCTTTGTCGGCAAATATATAGCTGTTATTGTTATAAAAAAATGTGTACAAAAAAAATTTACTTTCTTAAGCCACAAGATTTTTTTGTGCTCTTACCTTAAATATATACGTACGTACGTACGTACATACATACATGCACACACACACACTCTGAAATATGTTGCGCTTAACAAATTTAACGACTATAAAAAATATATACAGTATGTATATAAAACGATGTATATTTCACAACTGTAATTTGAAACTAAGAGCACATGGTACTATGATACGGTGAGTCATTGGGGCTTATCAAACCTCTCCTCTGGGCTTCTGATCTAAACCAGAGTTTTCTGGATTACGAATTATTGGTCTATCCATATGCACAGTAAGTGCATTAACAATATGTAAATGCAGTGGTTATTCGTAAATCCTAGTGTAGCTGGAGGTCCCCAGGGATAGGTTAGACATTTAAGAATCTGTAACTTTTTTTTTCTCTCTCTTCTGCGTGTTTTATAGGGCTGTCAAAATGGGTACGTCAACTGGTACAGCACTACTCAACTTTTAACAGTGCTCTAGAGTCTTTAGATGGGTTTGCTAAGAACCAGCAACAGAGGAAGCTCTGTGATAGAGAACCTGTCCAGGATCCATCAACCTCATCAACGGATCTATCCCCAACTTCTTCTTTGATGGAAGTCAGTATTCACCCTTGTCAAAGTGCCCTCGAATGTGCAGAGGAGAAAGTTTTCCCACAGAATTCTGCATCTCGGCCTCTAGTTATCACAATTCCACTTAGTCCAGTCCACCCAGCATCAGTTGAAGATGTCCGAGCCAAAAATAAATGTAGGTATTTCTGGTAATGCAATAACTCTTGAAACCAAGATAAAAGCGATAGTAGAGAGCTGTGTATAAACCTCCCAATAAGTGTGTCTTTATGCATGTTACAGTATTCAGACATACCTCGGTTTAAGGACACTCACTTTAAGTACACTCGCGAGTAAGGACATATCGCCCAATAGGCAAACGGCAGCTCACGCATACGCCTGTCAGACCGTCCTGAACAGCAATACCAGTTCCCTGCCTGTACCAAAGCTGTGCACAAGCGGGGAGACTATAGAGCCTGTTACAAATGCGTTATTTACATCAGTTATGCACATATATGACGATTGCAGTACAGTACATGCATCGATATGTGGGAAAAGAGGCTTACTGGTAAAGTATTTATAAAAAGATGATTTTTTTGTGCTGTTTGTTTTTTGTTTCTCAAATTTGGACCCATTGCGTACATTAATGCGGGGTATGCCTGTATAATGTTATGTGATTGTCTGTTGTATTTGGGTCAATTGTAAGACTCTTGCTCGTAAACCTTTTTTCATTTTATGCAGAGAGGTTTCCACCACCCCAGACATTCAGAGATTTTTGATTTGTAAAAAAAGATGTGCCTTTTAGCTGGGGGGTATTTTTCCTACTGAATGCCAAAAAAATGGGAATTATAAAAACACTTGTTCTTTCTTTTAAATAAAATATTTAATGTTTAACAGTATTAACATATAACAAAGGGACATATGTTTTGTTATTTGTTTATTTTTCACAGATTACTTTGAAGCTTGTGGAGAAACTCAATCTCAATATACAAAGCCTGGAGGATACCAGACCACCTCAAACAGAAAACGTTCAACTGCCAAATTTGAGAAGCAAAAAACAAACAGCACAAAAAAATCATCTTTTTATAAATACTTTACCAGTAAGCCTCTTACTTCAACTCCTCTACCCGCTCCTTCCATGAGATGTGCTTTTTCAGCCACTAACTTGACTCTGGGAAACTGTAAAACTGCAGACTGTGAACCATCTATGGACAGATGTCAGACATTAACAATTGTGGACAAACTTAATTGGGATTCAGGTAGACCAAATAATTCATCCAGAATACTAGAGGGAAATGATCATAATGAAGGTTGTTTAGAAGGCATTTGTAATGCTCTTCCTCTTTTTCATAATAATACAAATATCAGTGTTATTCCAGCATATGAAAAAATTGAAACCCCTCTTTCTGGTCTGCTTAAAGAGGAAAAAGATGCAGATGATACCATCTATTTTACACCTGAGCTTTATGATGATGAAGAGCAACAACACAGCCCTGAATCCAATGGACTAAAACATCTGTTAGCTGTTCAGTTTAGTGATGACTGTAACAGGGAAAATGAGAACAAAAGTAAAAGTGTTGTTGTATCTAATGAGTTATTTGAGACCAATGTAGCAGAGTCAGGTGTAGACACAAAGGTATGTGCTGTCAGCATGCTTGCAAGAGAGAATGTAGTATAAAGTGAGAGCTATCCAAATGGTGCAGAAAGCAATAATGAAAAATATGCTAGTCTAGAGGAAATTAATCAGAAAGAGAAAAAGAACAGAACGTGTAGACTTTCCAGATCCAGAAATAAAGGTTTGTCTTCCTTCTTGTTGGATTAATTGTAGTATTGTATATACAAGTACTAGTTTGAAGACTGTGATGTAAAATGAAAGAAACAGACAAATATACATGTATATAGACACACTGGGTACTCTTAGTATACTAGGGAAGTGCAAGAAAATAAAATCTTAGTCAATCAATAGTGCCAAAAAACGTGAATCTAAATAGTACTTATTATAACAAATACATAAAAAATATATAACACAATATGCTGCTCAACCATAAAGAATCATCCTTGGATCCTTGTAGCAAGTAAGAAATATCGTGCTAGGGATTACAGAATCATATGTAGCAACAAAAGAAAAAAACACATATAGTGCAAGATTGTCTTATCCAAAATAGATCTTGAATATTATAAGTGTGATGTATGGACGGTGCCACAACTCATATGACTCCAAAGGAGTTAAAGGCACGGAAAGGTATCTTTTCTGCGTTACCCCGTCAGCCTAGATTCTCTTCAAGCCGGACAGATGGTGGAAACTCCAGCAGCCCTCTCGGAACATAGGTGGCATACAGAGAAGTATTTATAGAAGAACCAGCAGCTCTGGATAAGGCAGTTGCTCCAATCGAACGACACTACGTTGTTCGAGTCAAGCAACTACAGTACCTTTTTCAGAGCTGCTTTGCACTAACTTTGATGTGAGTGTATTTATGCTTTTAACTTTTTTTTATTCTATAAATATTTTTACACCGTACTCATCTGTGTGCCACCTATGTTCCGAGAGGGCTGCTGGAGTTTCCACCATCTGTCCGGCTCGAACGGGATCTAGGCTGTTGGGGGAACGCCCTAAAAGATACCTTTCAGTGCCTTTAACTCCTTTGGGGCCATGTGAGTTGTGGCACCATCACACTTTGTCATATTCAAAATAGATCTTGAATATTCTAAGTATTTGAATAGGTTTACAAACAAACAGTACAGAAGCATAGGAATGTACTGTAGCATGCTTGTCAGAAGTCCAAACATTTTAAAATATGAAACTTTTCTACATACTTGGCACATCAGCTGCCTCATATACATTCAGGTAAAGCATTTCCTAACATTTTACATCTTCAGCATGGGCACGGTTTATACGTACTGTACCACATTGTTACCCACAGGTTTTTCAAGTGCCAACAGAACGTTAGTATTCTCAATATATTTTCAGGCTTCCTTAAAAAGATGGCATGCATTCCTTTTAAGCCACTTTTGATGAAACATAGAGAACATGTGACGTGTAGATAAAGAAAATTTTACTTTTGTGATACTTGAAATATTAAATAAATATTTGTTGTTAATTTTTTTATAATCCTATAGGGCATATTTAGTATTTGAGCATGTAGGTCTCTGTCATATTTCATTCATTTGGATATACATGTTTTTATGTTCTGATCATGTTGGCTTTTGTTAAGGAACAGTAAACAAATGTAAGCAGTACATTTCTTTTTTTTATTTCTTTTTTTTCCATAATGTCTGTTGTTTGAAATTGTATAAGGAATAATGATGTCTTTGAAAATGTAATCTGTTGTATATGAATTGGATTAAACAAAAAAATCAGTTTGCCATCTTGCTCAAGTCCTAAAATATTTCATTTTCACTTATTGTTTTTGTGCCCCTACTAACTTGCCAAAATGCTTACTCCACTCATTTAAAATGAAAATAAATTATGTGAAATACCAAATTTCATTTTAATTTAACAAACAACAAAGTGCGCTTATTCCTTTTAAATTAGTGGATTGAGCATTTTCAATTACTGTAAACGATGATTAAATGTTAAAAGAAGTTTAAACCCAAACACCAATTAAATGCTTAATGTACAGTATGTCCAAACCCATTTATTAACTGTTTGCTTGAGTATACCACCTAGAAATGGTAAAAGTTTCAATGTCGTTATTGTAATACTTATTTATATCATCTTGATAGGTCTGAACATTCATAGAATGAACAAGCGAAGAGGATACAAAATTAATTATATTAAGGAAAATGTGTTCAGACTTCGGAGAGAGGTACAGCTTAACCCCGTTATAGCGCGACCCATTATAACGCGTATTCGGTTATAACGTGGTTTTCACGTGGCTCCCGTTAAAAAAAAAATGTATATTTTTTTTACATTTTTTTGCACACTGCCACACTGCACACTGCCACACTGCACACACTACCAGCACACACTCACTGCACACACTCGCACTACACACACACACACTGCACACACTACCAGCACTCACTGCACACACTCTCACTGCACACTGCTCACAGCACACACTCTCACTGCACATTTCACACACTCCCAGCACTCACTGCACACACTCTCACTGCACACACTCCCAGCATACACTGCACACACTCCCAGCACTCACTGCACACAGCACACACTCTCACTGCACACTGCTCACAGCACACACTCTCACTGCACACTGCACACACTCCCAGCACTCACTGCACACACTCTCACTGCACACACTCCCAGCACTCACTGCACACACTCTCACTGCACACACTCCCAGCACTCACTGCACACTGCTCACAGCACACACTCTCACTGCACACACTCCCAGCACTCACTGCACACACTCTCACTGCACACTGCACACACTCCCAGCACTCACTGCACGCACTCACTGCACACACTCACTGCACACTGCTCACAGCACACACTCACACTGCACACACTCTCACTGCACACACTGCACACTGCACACACTCCCAGCACTCACTGCACACAGCACACACTCTCACTGCACACTGCTCACAGCACACACTCTTACTTCACATTGCTCACAGCACACACTCTCACTGTACACACTCTCACTGCACACTGCACACACTCTCACTGCACACTGCACACACTCCCAGCACTCACTGCACACACTCCCAGCACTCACTGCACACTGCTCACAGCACACACTCCCAGCACTCACTGCACACGCACTCACTGCACACACTCCCAGCACTCACTGCACACTGCTCACAGCACACACTCTCACTGCACACACTCCCATTACTCACTGCACACACTCCCAGCACTCACTGCACACTGCTCACAGCACACACTCACACTGCACACACTCTCACTGCACACACTGCACACTGCACACACTCCCAGCACTCACTGCACACAGCACACACTCTCACTGCACACTGCTCACAGCACACACTCTCACTGCACACTGCTCACAGCACACACTCTCACTGCACACACTCTCACTGCACACTGCTCACAGCACACACTCTCACTGCACACTGCACACACTCTCACTGCACACTGCACACACTCTCACTGCACACTGCACACACTCCCAGCACTCACTGCACACACTCCCAGCACTTACTGCACACTGCTCACAGCACACACTCCCAGCACTCACTGCACACGCACTCACTGCTCACAGCACACACTCTCACAGCACTCACAGCACACTCTCACAGCACACAGCACTCACAACACACTCACAGCACACAGCACTCACAGCACACTCTCACAGCACTCACAACACACTCTCACAGCACTCACAGCACACTACACTGCACAGCACACCACACCTCCCACTCCCCCTCCCTACCTTTGGTGTCGGCTGCTGAGATCGGAGCGGAGCTGGCATCAGGAGGAGGGGGGGGTGTCGGGAGGAGGGGTGTCAGGAGGAGGGGGGGTGTCAGGAGTGGGGGGGTGTCAGGAGTGGGGGGGTGTCGGGAGGAGGGGGGTGGTGTGGATGCCGGTAGGGGGGGTGAGTGAGGAGCAGGTTGGGACTCAGAGGGCCGCGTGGGCTAGGCCCAAAACTGATTATGCCGTGGAGGGCCGGTAGGTGTGGGGGCCTCGGGAGGGGGGGGGAGGAAGTGGATGCTGGTGGAGGGGGATGGATGCCGGTGGTGGGATGTAAGGAGCAGGTTGCGGCTGGACTCGGAGGGCCATTGCTGGGGGACGTGTAGGGCTTCCGATCACCTCTTCCTTCCTTCCCTCCTTACTCTCTCCCTCCCGATCAGGCACGCGGCGGCCATTTTTAAAAAAAAATTAGCGCAACCCCTGTTCTAGTGCGGTCGGATCCGGTGGCCCCCGAGGACCGCGCTATAACGGGGTTTAGCTGTATTAAGTTATACATTTAGAAAACTGAGACAAACCAGAATGGCTGAGCCTGTACCTCTGAAACCTAACTTTGATCTTGGTTGTGTCTGTAAGAAAAGCATGCTACTTATATTTCAATAGAAACATTTGAATGATGCAAAAAATGTCAAAATAGTGTACAGTATTTATTTTAAACAAAATAAAAAAACAGTACACTGGAATTGGTATATTTGTTTTAATTTTTTTTTGCCTGTGCTTGTTTAATATTGTTTGTATTTGCTTTAAAGGATACCTCAAATACATTAATTTTTTTGGTGCTATGTGGGATCTTACACACTTGGAAACCAACAAAACAAAACATGTTATGAGATTCTTAAAAGGAGAGTAATTTAACTCCAGTGTTGACGCTTTCAGTTTTTTTTTTTTTTTTTTAATTTGAGTTTTGACAGATAACCGAAGAGTACCATTAAACTAATAAAGAGAGAGGCGCCTGCACAACAGGGAGGTGAATGGCAGCTTAAAGTGTGAGCTCCATCCCCTCCAGCGTTTCAAAACGATCTAACTCCAGCAAAAACACAGCAACTGCATAATTCAGAACCTGCAGAACGTGTCTGAATATACAGAGATGGCATCAACCAAGACTTTAAGGAGAAAAACACAGCCGGTGTCTACTTATTTTAAGAGCAAAGAGGCTGCCAGAGCTGACATACCTGAGTCTCCAGTGCAGACAGCATCAGCAGACCCAGAAATGGACTCCTCACCTGAAGAACCAGACGATATGGCTGTAATGCGACGTAAGGACATGAAGGAGTTTTGCAGCAATATGAAACAATTCTTTAAGTCTGAACTATGGGCGCTTCGGAAGGATGTGGATGCACTGGGGGAGCGTACGGCCGCTTTGGAATCCAGGGCAGATGAGACAGCTACATCCACAGCACAAACGCAAACTCAAATGACCACCTTAAAGGCACAGATCACTTCTCTAGAAGATAAAATTGAGGACGCAGAGAACCGCGACCGGCGCTGTAACATACGGCTGAGAGGGGTGCCAGAATCTATAACAGACCCAGAGGAATTCACCTCGAGGTGGCTGGAACATATATTCCCAGACATGGCTGCCAGAGACCTGGTTCTGGACAGATGCCACCGGGCGCCCAGGGGAAGACCTCAGCAGGGAGACCCCACGAGGGACGTGGTGCTTAGATTCCACTGCTACTGCACCAAAGAGAAAACATGCCGGATAGCGAGGGAACTGAAGGTGGTGGAGTTTGAGCAAATAAAATTTCAAGTGTATCAGGATCTGTCACCTGCCACGCTAGCAAAACGGAGAGCAATGGCCTCAGTTATCAGAACGCTACGCGATCAAGAGATCAGATATTGCTGGCTATTCCCATGTGCCCTCATGGTCTTTAAAAACGGAGTGGCACATACCCTCAAAAATATGGAGGACACTGAGGGATTCCTTAGGAGGGTCCTGGGATCAGCGCAGAGTCCCCCTCACCATGTGGCGGCTAAAGATGGCGCCCCCGTGCCCTCATGATCTATCCCACGATTGAGACACTGAGCCCTGCCTAAGAGACCCTCCGCTATTCACAACCACTGGAATCTGCTGTTTTGTCCAACCCCAACACTGCCCCTAACGACCTCGGGACTGTATGGGACTTCCTCCGCAGCCCTCATCAGTCCCTAGATAGGCACCCTACAACGCGGCAGGTCCTACTCACGTTTTTGGATCGGCGGCCATCTTCCCTTGCTCCTTCCCTGAGGCGCGCGGGAACATCACTGATCTTTGCGGGCTTCTCCAGTGACGTCATCACCCCGTGCCGTCTTCTCGCGAGAGCTGGATCCCTGGCGCATGCGCAGTAGAGGGAGGAAGCGGATGCGCTTACTGACGACGCAGCCCCTCACCAAGATGGCCACCGAAGAGCGCTACCACGGCGTTCCCTCCCGAGAACACACGGAACGGGGAAGCTAGAGGGGGCACAGCTGCGGAGAGATTCCAGCCATGCTACAAGGGACCGCGCAGGGCGGCCTCCGCTCATGATCATACCCCAGAACTGTGGTCTCCCATAAGCACACACACATTAAAAAAAGATCTGAGGGAAAGGGGGGGGGGGGAGAGAGGGGGAGGAGGAGAGGGGGGTGGGGGGTAGGAGGAGAGAGGGGTGGGGGGGAGGAGGAGAGGGGGGTGGAGGGGGGGAGGAGGAGAGGGGGGTGGGGAAGCGGAGAGGAGAGAGGGGGGAGGCTGGCTGGGTTCCCACACACAGAAACCAATCCCACCACAGGGTTCATTATAAAAGGCATAAAAACTTAGTTGAGCCCCACGACCACTCTCTAGAGAGACTAAAGCCTATCAATCCTTATAAAGCGCTAGCTGGGATACTAGCCTCCCAGTTTGCGATGCCAGGATGCATGGCACAGGAGCAGCTAAGCTGCTGAACAACGTAGCTCCTGGAGGTATATGGATAGTGAAGCGTGAGCGGGGAGGCACGCGGTTTCTGCTACGTCTATGGTGCTCACGCAGAGGGATCCCTGCATAGGGCTGCTAGGAGATATGTAGTCCACAATTTAAGGGGGGATAGGTGGGTTAGGGGGTATAGACAGACTGACGAGGGATAATTGTTTGTTATGTTGGGCTCAGATTCACGGGGAGTAGGGTAAATTTGTTCATCAGTGTAAATATCCTCATACACGGTAGAGTTACCCAGAAGAAGAGGTATGCTATGGACATGATCGTCTCAGACTGGAGGTCTATGAGTTAGCATTCTTCAAGGAGCTAATTAGATGGGTTCCAAGTGGGTGGCGTGGTTTAGGGAGGGCGACAGAAGGTAGACACATAGCAAAGTTTTCTGTTATGTTTGGGAGGTGTTTTTGATATGCAGTTTCTGTTCCAGTTTCCAACGTTGAAGAGTTTTTCGGATTTGAATATAGTAGCTGATTACTAAAAACACGCCGGCAGGGTCCCCCGTGTCGGCGTGCATGCGTTTCCAGATACGATCCCGGAGAAAGAGGGATCGCAAACAAGTTCCAGGAAGGTAGGGTCCCAGCAAGATGGAGAGATCCCTCTGTAAGACTGGGCCAGGAGACCAACCCCATGGGCGCAAGAGACACCCTCGGGGGCTCCCGAGGTGGACTCTTGTTTTTTTATTATTTGATGTCACTTCCATGTTGATGTTATATATGCACGTTATTTTTTGTTTCCTCCCTACTGTCTTTACCTGCATGTGGTACCCCCTCCCCCGCCTTCCCACCCTCCCTTTCCTCCCTCCCTCCCCCCCTTCCCTCTCCCCCCCCCTCCCTCCCGCCCCCTCTCAGAGGAACATCAGCCACACCGGCAAAACACACAACAGATGGTACAGGTGCGTCTTGGAACTACGGACCGGGCATGCTCCAAGGATGGAGTCTTGGGTGAGTCCAAAGATAGCAAGAAGCTATTCTACACACACATTAATAAATGGTGTTGATACTTATTTCCCACAACGTACAGGGCTTTAACAATCCAACCAAACGGAAGCTGGCTTTTACAGACTATAAAAGGAAACACGCTGAAATCCTTTTTTTGCAGGAGACACACTTCAGTAAATCAAGTGCCCGCAAATATCTTGACAAATAGTTTACCCAGGTTTTCACATCTGCAGCAGCAGTTAAAAAACGGGGGTTAGCTATATTAATCCGGAACAGCATTCCGTTCGAAGTGCAGCTAACTAAACGTGATATTGATGGTAGATACATTATTGCTGTAGGAGCAATTAGGGGGCAGAGAATTACGTTGGCTTGCTTGTACGCCCCCAGCGAGAAGAGCACGATCTTTTTCGATAAGTTTTTCAGAATCCTGAACTCAATGGCTCAAGGGTGCGTCGTGCTAGCTGGTGACTTTAACATGGTCATGCAACCGCACCTGGATAGGTCAAGAGTTGTAGGTCAATACAACAAAGGAGCGGGTGTATCTTTGACCAACCAGTTATCAGATATTTGGAGGGAATTACATCCGGCAGACAGGGATTGCACTTTTTTCTCTCAACCCCCTGGCTCGTACAGCAGAATTGATTACTTTTTTGTATCCTGTCAACTGGTTCCTATGGTTACCCGAGCTGGGATCCATGATATTTCATGGTCTGACCATGCGCCAATAGAGCTAAGGTGCAATAATATCCGAACTGATAGACCCGGGCCGAATTGGAAACTTAATGAATCAATCTTAAAAATTCCCGAGATCTGTGATATTATTGGTAACGAGATAGACCAATTCTTTACTATAAATACAGGCTCTGTCGACTCACAGTTAGTGCTATGGGAAGCCCATAAAGCAACATTACGGGGCACGTTAATCAATATCACAGCCCGACGAAAACGAGAGAGAGACCAAAATTGTCACTCTCCAAACCAAATTACAGACTCTCTCCTCGAAACATAAAAAAACTTTAGACCCTAAAAACCTACAGGAGGTAAAAGATGTCAAAATTGAACTTAACATGCTACTAGCTTCCAGAGCTGACAATTCACTGAGTTGGTCAAGGAGAAAATTTTATGAGAAAGCGAACAGGCCGGATACAATGCTAGCCCGCATGCTAAAGGACAGGCAAGCTAAGTATAACATCCAAGCTATACGCTTAAAATCTGGTACCCCCACATCTAATCCTCAGAAAATAGTAAACGAATTCGGCTCCTTCTATGAAACACTATATAACGGTGAAAAAGTGGCACATAACTCTATAACGAGCGGTGCCCTAAGAGATTTCTTAACCAGCTCAAACTAGGGAGATTGACGGACACAGATAGAGCAGCTTTGAATGCAGACTTCACTATTGAAGAACTTTATCAGGCCATTAAAGAACTGAAACCATCAAAGACCCTTGGGCCAGATGGATTCTCAGGGCTTTACTATAAGAAATTTATAAAGCTACTCGCCCCAAGGTTGCTCCGCATGTTTAACGCAATTTTAGCGGGAGCCCCCATCCCCAAGGAGATGTTAAAGGCGTCAATATCACTAATTCATAAAACTGGGAAAGACCCACTAGATTGCAAAAGTTACCGGCCTATATCATTAATTAACACTGATGTTAAATTATACGCTAAATTATTGGCCAACAGACTTAGGGGCCTATGCAGAGAGCAGCGCTATTTCGAAATTCGCCATTTTTTGGAGAAAATCGCGCAGAAAGCAGCAGAAAATGGCGAGTTCCGAAAAACGCGCCAATTTTTCTTTTCTATTTGTAAAACTCGCCTCGCGGCTGGCGAGAACCTCAATCTCGCCAGTTTTAAAAATATCCGTATGCAGAGAGGCGCGAACGGCATCTAGCGGCTGTTCGCGCCAATAAAATGGCGCGATTGTCTCCGTTTTGCCTCGCAAAAAAAAACTGCCGCTCGCGGTCATTGCAAAGGGAAAAAAAAAGGCGCGAATTTGTTTTAACACATTTCTGAAGCGCGCATCTCGCCAATTTAAACTCGCCACACGCATCCATGTTAAACATAGCAGAATTCGCACTTTTCTGCATATGGAGATTAAAACTCTCCAAAAAAGCTACTTTTTAATAAATTCGCCAATTTTAAAATTCGCTGCTCTCTGCATAGGCCCCTTAGTCTCATCCTACCCAGACTTATACACCCAGATCAAGTCGGATTTATCAAGGGCCGGCAAGCAGCGGATAATACACGACGATTTATTGATCTGTTGCATTTGGCAAATAGTAAGGCAACTCAAAGCATGTTGTTAAGATTGGATGCAGAAAAAGCTTTCGATAGGATAGACTGGCCATATTTAAAAGAGACGCTTGCGACATTTGGCTTTGGAGATCGGGTGAGCGAGGCGATTCTGTCGCTGTACTCTAACCCCACCGCCAGGGTCATACACCAAGGCTACCCCTCTCTGCCATTCCAAATAAAGAGTGGCACGAGACAGGGCTGCCCATTTTCCCCGCTTTTATTTGCCCTATGTATCGTACCACTGGCGGCGCAAATCAGAGGAAACCCAGACATCTCAGGGTTAAACGCATACTCCCAGACCCATAAAGCGGCCCTGTATGCGGATGACATCCTCTTGATTATCACAAAACCCCTTACTTCCCTACCAAACCTATTCAACCTACTAGACCGATTCTCTAAGGTCTCCGGCTTCAAAATCAATCAATCCAAGTCGGAAGCCCTCAACATCAACCTCCCTAGACACATGGAGAAATTACTAAAATTGAATTTCAAATTTAACTGGCAACAAAACCATATAAAATACTTGGGTGTCCACATCACCAAAACTGTAAAAGACGTATACAATGCAAATTACCCCAACCTGATTCGGACCTTAAAATCTGATTTACGGAAGTGGACATCCAAAAGGATATCCTGGATTGGACGTATCCATAGTGTCAAAATGAATTTACTCCCCCGTATATTATACCTTTTCCAAACTCTTCCAGTGCCACTCAGATGGAGGGACTTGCACTCACTTCAATCTGAAATCTCCAAATTTATCTGGGGAGGTAAAAAACCGAGAGTAAGTAAATTAAATATGAAAAGATCTGTGGTGGCGGGCGGCCTTGCAGTACCCTGCCTGGTATCATATTACAAGGTGGCACAATTAAGTCAGATTGTACAATGGCAATCTAACCCAAAATTGAAGAGATGGGTGGAATTAGAAAATGCTGCATGTGCACCTCTGGAACTAAGCAGCTTAATTTGGTTACCTAAAAAGGCGCTAAAATTCACCGCCATGCCGCTCTCCTCGGTGACCAACTCAGTGTCAATCTGGGAATCTACGAAAATTCGGCATTCCCTCACGACAAAACATTCCATGGTGACACCCATATGGAATAATCCTGAGTTCGCTCCGGGTCTATCAGTCAGTAATATTTCAATCTGGAGACAGAGGGGCTACAATCGGATTAGAGATCTGGAGGGTCATGACAGAAAAATCAAAACATTCGACCATATCAGAGAAGAAAAAGAGATTCCCCACTCAGAATTCTTTAGATACCTCCAGATCAAGGCATTTTATAACACATTTGCCCCATACCCCCTATTAACATCTTTCGAAAAGCTCTGTCAGGCAGAGACCGACACGAAGGGACTTACATCTCAGCTATACGGAGAAGTGATCAGTTCTAGTGGAAATGAGCAGCAGATACCCTCATTCCGATCCCAATGGGAAACAGATTTGGGAGAAAATTTAGAGGATGAAGAATGGAGCGCTATATTTATGGCCACAGCGAAGAGCTCCATATGCACCACTCTCAAGGAGAACGCATATAAAGTCCTAATGCGATGGTACCTCACCCCACTGAAATTATCAAGGTTTGTGCCGGGATCCTCCCCCCTGTGCCCCCGCCAGTGCGGAGGAACAGCCGACCTGTTACATATGCTGTGGTCTTGCCCACGGATCTCTCCACTATGGGAGGCGATTAGACATTGGATACAGAGACTGTTCGATCTCACCATTCCCCCAGACCCGTGGTTGTTCCTCCTGAAAAGGCCATTGACGGGCCTTCCCAAAGCACATAACAAACTAATTGCCCATTTTGCAATTGCAACGCGGTGCGAGATCGCAGCATTATGGAAACAATCTGATATCCCAACCATCCCAAAGATTCGGAATCGAATTTGGTTCATTTGCCAGATGGAAAAGTTAACGAGTTTAGTTAATGATACTGGTGACAATTTTGTAAAAGTCTGGAAGCCTTGGCTGGCACAGACAGATATCCCGGGGATTGAGAGGTCCTCAATTTGGCTCTGATAGCAGTAGATGCGTTCTCCTTGGGAGATGCTTACAGGAGGTATTCTATACCCCCAAGACCCTATATAGCAGCATTATAAAAACTTAAGTAGGGATGGCTTGGACTGTATGGTCTACACCAAAATACCCGGAAGACCGGTTCCCGAAGCACAGTAGGACCTCGTTGCTACTTACACAGTTGTTAAAATATTGTTTACATACAAGACAAAAGTATTCTGTAATGTATTTTCTGCTGTTTTGATTGAATAAAAATGTAAGTTATTAAAAAAAAAACTAATAAAGAAAGATTTATGACATGTTTACATTCAGTGATCAGGGAAGAATGGTGAGCGCATAAAACAAAAAAAAATGAATAAGCAGGATACGTGTGCAACCACAAATATAGCAATTATTGTATTCTTTTTGTATTCAGTTTGTTTTTTTATATATTTTTTATTTAGTTTTCTTTTTATATATTTTCTCACTTTCCCACGAGATAGTTATGTCTTTACTGTATAGACATATGTTATCAGGGTCTCTATGGCAAAGTGAATTTGCTGGCTTTGTATATGTGTAGGATAGTGGGTATCCTGGTGTCTCCTCCAAGGCAGATGGCGCTGTGGGATCCTTCCTTGTCTCTTAGAGACACCAGTGAGTCTGGGTGTCTCGTGAGGTTTAAGATTGGTTCCCGTGACGTCACTTCCGGTCATGGTCACGTTCGGGATATACCTATACACTGGCGACACACTTTATTCGAGCTCGGCTAGTCCCACGAATTCGGGTATACCCGGGTGTATTGAGGTTTGTGACTGTTTTCTGCCCGAGTGCATTGGGTTATTTTCCAGGCAGGGATTGAAGCATTTTATTCCCGCTGGCTGCAATACTGCACAGTATATATATATATACTGCATTACAATTCATGAATTTATGCCATCTGGTAGACACGCGAAGCATTGCAGCCTATTAAATCCTAATCATTATCATTTAACAGATCAGCCGCCCGTCAGCCAGGCATGAACCCAGACTGGAAGGCAAACGCAACGGGGCTTGTCAGAGGTGAGGAGCGGCGCATTCCAGGTATCTGCCAGGTACATACTGGGTATTTGCTCGAATAAAGTGTGTCGGTGCAGTATGTTGTTGCCTGTATTAACGTGTCCTCCAGGCTAGGTGGCGCAGTATGCACTTGTTGGTTTGTCTCCTGGGGCTCTGGTTAGACAGACAGTCTTGCGAGATGTTCGGCTGGTTCCGCTGATGTCACTGGTACCGGAGGATGCAATTCATTTAGGTAATTAGAGTGTTTGTATATAAGTATGTGTTTTTTGTAATTGGGGCATACTCTTTGACAAAGGGCCCAGCCCGAAACGCGTTACAGTGGGTGGTTGTTCCCCTTTTTTGGTGTCTCCCCCATGTCGACCAATAAAATAGTTTTTTAACCTATGGTGTGCTGGATCCTGCTATTTGTCCCTGCGCTGTGCTCCCACTTCCCTCCGTAGAGGCTGTTTTCTTCTGATCTTCAATCAAGCTGGATGCACGCCTACACAGATTTCCTGCTGTTTCTCAACATTAACAGTGAGTGGACTGTGATATTATGGCTGACTTTTGACTGTGTCATCTATACTGTTCTGTGACTTTATCTGAGTGTGGTTGGTTAAAAAGGGGACCGTCTACCTTTGGTGTTGTGTCCCCCTAGTACCCAATAAATCCCACTCTAGGTTTTAAGCCATATCCGGCAGTCACATGTACATGAACTTTATATTGGGATGACAATTGATGTCAATTCCCTTGGAGCAGCTTTGTCTCAATTGTATACCCAGGAACAAGAATTTTGATGTCCGTGCTTATGGGACTTATTATCTACTATATATTTCTGAAAGTGTCCTATGTGTCCGGGTCTGTATGTGTCTCCCTGTGTCCCTCCCTGTGTCCCTAGCGGCAATCTCATTGGCTCCCTTGGCCCGCCCCCGCACACCTCTCATTGGCCGGACACACACATACACTCACACAGAGATACACACAGGCAGGACACTGAGACACACACAAAGATACACACACACTGAGACACACAGATACACACACACACACACACACACACTGAGATACACAGACAGGACACACATATACAGACAGGACACACACACACACGGACGGAGACACACACAGGCAGGACACTGAGACACACACAAAGATACACACACACAGATACACACACACACACACACACACACACACACACACACACACACACACACTGAGATACACAGACAGGACACACACACACACGGAGATACACACAGGCAGGACACTGAGACACACACAAAGATACACACACACTGAGACACACACAGATACACACACACACTGAGATACACAGACAGGACACAGATAGACAGACAGGACACACACACACACACACACACACACACACCACCCCCCCACCCCCCATCACGTGCGCCACCCTGCACCGGCTCCAGATGGAGGGGAAGCGCGGTCCTCCTACCCCAGCCGCTCCCTTACCTACCCGGCGCTACCTCCCACTCAGGTAAGGCACAGCACTGCCAGTAACTCTCCTATTTCAGGAGCGGAGCCTCGCGCCTCAGGCCCACACAGGAACACACAGGCCCCACACAGGGCGCTTCCTGCCCCACTCTTCCCCACTCCCCTTTCCCCCCCCCCCCACTCCCCTTTCTCCCCCCCCCCACTCCCCTTTCTCCCCCCCCCCCCACTCCCCTTTCTCCCCCCCCCACTCCCCTTTCTCCCCCCCCCACTCCCCTTTCTCCCCCCCCACTCCCCTTTCTCCCCCCCCCCACTCCCCTTTCTCCCCCCCCCCACTCCCCTTTCTCCCCCCCACTCCCCTTTCTCCTCCCCACTCCCCTTTCTCCCCCCCACTCCCCTTTCTCCCCCCCACTCCCCTTTCTCCCCCCCTCCCCTTTCTCCCCTCCCTCCCCTTTCTTCCCCCCGCCCTCCGCTCCCTTTTCTTCCCCCCGCCCTCCGCTCCCATTTTCCCCCCGCCCTCCGCTCCCCTTTTCCCCCGCTCCCCTTTTCCACCCGCCCTCCGCTCCCCTTTTCCCTCCGCTCCCCTTTTCCCCCGCTCCCCTTTTCCCCCCGCCCTCCGCTCCCCTTTGCCCCCCGCCCTCCGCTCCCCTTTTCCCCCCGCTCCCCTTTTCCCCCCGCCCTCCGCTCCCCTTTTCCCTCTGCTCCCCTTTTCCCCGCTCCCCTTTCCCCCCCGCCTCCGCTCCCCTTTTCCCCCCGCCCTCCGCTCCCCTTTTCCCCCCGCCCTCCGCTCCCCTTTTCCCCCGCCCTCCGCTTACCTTTCCCCCCCCCTCCGCTCCCCTTTCCCCCCCCCTCCGCTCCCATTTCCCCCCCCTCCGCTCCCCTTTCCCCCCCCCCTCCGCTCCCCTTCCCCCCCCTCCGCTCCCCTTTCCCCCCCCCCTCCGCTCCCCTTTCCCCCCCTTCCGCTCCCCTTTCCCCCCCCCTCCGCTCCCCTTTCCCCCCCCCTCCGCTCCCCTTTCCCCCCCCCCCTCCGCTCCCTTTCCCCCCCCCCCTCCGCTCCCCTTTTCCTCCCCCTCCTGCTCCCCTTTCCCCCCCCTCGCTCCCCTTCCCCCCCCCCTCCGCTCCCCA